>NC_056732.1:434062272-434099772 GCF_019279795.1 Protopterus annectens | reverse complement strand
TTGATAATTAAACAGCAACTCCTTTTTACCCTTAAAATGCCTAATAACACATAGCTACATTCATGAACCTTAATTGACTTACTATCCTTAAGGTTGAGTACACTAGCTGCAGTGTGTTTACAAATATGTTATATAGTTCCAGTCAAGGACTTAAATATATTAAATTTTTATAAAATTAAGTTAAATTATAGTAATTTACGTGGGTGATCTTATCAGAAAAGATTATAGTAAAGTCTGTATGTGTTAACTATTCATACAGTTTCTTCCAAGTGATATACTTCTTTTTAAGCTTTGTGTGCTGTTTATGTGTACAATTCAAAATGAATAACAAATATTACAATATAATAAAACATCATGTATGTGTTGATACCTTCTAAATTCATTAGGTACTTCAGTGTACTTTTAATATTTGTTAAAATTGTAAAAGCACTTTGCCATCTCATAAATAGTGTGCTGGTTACTTTAAGTAGCTTAGGAGCTGACACCACACCCATACTGTCTTGTTTTAGTGCTGACATCACTCATGACTGTTTATTTTCATTTTGTTCTGTTAGAAGGTTTAACACACTGTAATGGATTCTAACTGAAGAACCTTCATTCAGGGGTGGTAAAATAAGAGTTCCCAGCTAGTGACCATGGCGGGAAGACAAAAACAAAGTAAGTGAAGTTTTTAGGGCTTTTTTTAAACTGAACACCAGCTCATTAAACTTCTATTAGTTTTCTTAACATTAAGGGCAGATATACAAGCCAAACAGTTGTTTGTTAGTCAAAAAGGCACTTTTAGCATCAGAGAATAGATAATTACTTTTCAAGGCACTTTTTGACAGTTATTACTATCAGTTTTTATATATTATTATGTGTATTAAATACATCAGTTTAGATATTTCATGCAGCTTAGTGTAAATAATATAAAAGGAATCATGCTCATTTAAACACACCACATTAATATGTCAGTGTAAATACATCATATTCTATACTAGCAGTAAAAGGCAGGTAATTTATAAATGAACTATCTAAACATCATTTAGAGTTAGAAAAATCATGACTGTAAGTATTTACACTGTAATAGAGAAAGATATGTTACCTTGCTTTCTTTTAGGGTTGTTTCCTTTAGTTATAAAATGTCCTGCTTATCTTGTATTTATATTGTTTCAAAGACTGACACATGTGTAAAGCATGAATGCTTTCAAAGAACTTTTTTGCCTTACAGAGCAAATAGAAGACAATAATGTTTGTGTTTTTCATATGTCTTTTATCGTTTCTTCTTCTTCTTGTCAGCAGTGCTCCATTCATTTTTTTCTAAGTGACGCTTAACCCCAAATTGGGAGAAATCCATTTATTCCACATTATCCAAGGTTTTATTAGCTGAAAGATAAGAAACTGTTGCTTGCAGAGTGTCAAAAGTTTTAGGACCTTCAGTAAAAATATTTTTATTCTTGCAGGGAACAGCAAGTGGACTTTAAGTTGTCTTTTTTTCAATTCCTTTATCAGAGGGAGACATTCTTTTCTTGCAGTTATAACTCCAGCAGAATAATCATTATCAAATCTGATTATGTTGTCTTTGTATTTAACTGGAGAAGTTGACCATGCTGTTTTTAAAATAAGTTCCTTGTCCTGTGATGAAAAAACTTTACTATTATTGATCTTGGGTGATTTTTTGATTTGATGGTTGATGAAGCAGCTCTTAAGGATCTGTGGGCTCTTTCAATTCCATAAGAAAGAGCTTCAGGCAATTTTAAAACTTCTGGTAACCAGGTAGTAAGGAAAGTCACCATGTTATCTCCCTCTGTTTTCTCTGGTAGCCCATAGATGCGAAGGTTATTTCGTCTGGACCTGTTCTCTAGATCCTCTATTTTATTTTGTAATGAAGCATTTTGTTGTGATAAAAAATGTAGCTGAAGATCTTGTTCTGAGAGTCTGCCCTGAGTATCATTTAAGGATCTCTCTATGTCAGCTATTTGAGACTTCTGTTGCATCATTATTTCTTGTAGTTGCTGTATTTGTTTTGTAGATCTCTCCTCAAAAGTGTCCAGTTTGGTATTCATTTTGTCAAATTTCCCTGACAAGTCTTGTATAGCATTTAATAAAAACTGTATCTCCTTTTTCATCATCTGGTCCTGTGTGGTATGCTTAGAAAAGCTCATTTTCAGTAGATTCAGATACCTTCCTTCTTGTTTTTGACAGGAAAAATAATGTTTAAAGCCAATTTTTTTGCACTGTAGACTTCTAGTGATATTAGTATAAGTAATTCAACAAAATAGGTTTGTCTACAATATCTAGTTTTTAAAAACTCCTGTCAGAAATATCTTTTGAGTGCAGAGCTGAGAAAAGATGCTGCCAACCAGTCTATATCCTAGCCACGCCCCCTTTTGTATGATGTTTGAAGGAGTCTGATGATTTTCTTCAGCAAGTGCTTGGTCTCCAATATCTTCCACAAAGCAGGCCAGTGAATACAGTCAAATGCAGACTTGAAATCAAAAAATATGATAACTGTACATTATCCACATCAGATTCTTTCCTCCATTAGCTGATAGATGGCAAAGGTTTAATTGCAGCATCCTGTGTTTGGTCTGACTCTGGCCTGTTCTTCCCTGCTGGTTTGCTCACGGTGTTTTTGCAGGCAGGATTGTATGACTTTCATAAAACCTTTGCCACTGATGGAGAGCAGGCTGATGCCAAAGTAGTACTTGCATTTCCTATTGTTTCCCTTCTTGGGGATGGGTACAATGATGGCCTTCTTCCATGTGGATGGTATATGTTCTGTAACCCATAGCAGCTCAATCATTGTGTGTGGAGTCAGTGGAGCAGGATATTGCCTCCAGCCTTGATTGCTTCCACAGTGATCTGATCTACTCCTGGTGTCTTGCCATTTCTCAGTGTTTTTATAGCTGATTTCACCTCTTCAGCTGTTGTATTTTCATCAGACATTGGGGCCTCAGGGAGATCAATGAGTGGTGGATCATGGGTGTAAAGGTATTGAAAGAATTCCCTCCAATGTTTCAGGCATTTACAAGGTGAGTGCATAAATGTCCTGTCCACTTTTTTTAATGTTGTCGCTGGTGGGTTTGGTCTTCCCACTCAATTGTTTGAGAGTGCTGTACAGAATGTGGTACTCATGTCTGGATGCTGCTTCCTCAAGGACAGCTGCCATCTGACTCCAATACCCTTCCCTTTCTACTTTCAGCCTGTAACGGACTTCTTGACTGAGCTGCTGGTATTGTTTGTAGTTGACCAGCTTCACCTGCTTCCATTGGGCTACAAGATCCAAACACTCATCAGCTATCCATGGATGAGTTTGGTGGTGGATGGGCGGGCATAGCAATTTGGTGCATTCCATGATGGAGTCTGATATCTGCTTTTCTGCCTCATCCATGTCCTTCATTTGGGCTGATGCTTCAAACTGGTTTGACAGTACGATCTGGAAGTCCTGTTTCCAGGCAAGGCCCATCAGTTGCTTCCAGTCCAGCCTGGCTGGCAGAGGTTTGCACACTGTAAGTGAAGCTCCACCATGGCATGGATGAGGTAATGCTCAGAGCCACAGTCAGGTCCTTACATAGCACTGATATCCTTGAGCAATGATCGGAAGTGGGAGTATTCCAGGATGTAGTCAAATATAGCTGAGTCATTGCTGGATGGGTTTCACCATGTGAGCTGGTGTTTGTGGAGATGCTGTAAATGGCTATCTCCCACAATGAGATCATTTGATGCAACAAAGGACAGAAGGAGCAGGCAATTATCATTCATGTTCCCATGGCCAAATCTACCCATCTTTCCTTCTCAACCAGACATGTCCTTGCGATGTGGGCATTGAAGTCTCCCGCCAAGATGATCATCTCAGTCCATGGGATCAAATCCAATGTGTATTGGAGCTGGTTGTAGAAGTTATCCTTGGCTGGGTCCAGACTCATCTCGGTTTGTGTGTAGATGGACAGAATGTGGGTCTTGATGGTACCATCAATGATGAGTGCTGCCAGGTGGTACAATATTAATTGGAAAGAGGTTATGCTTCTTGCAATCCCACTATCCACAATAATCCTGATGCCAGCCTCTCACTTCTTGGTGCCAGAGTAGTACATTTCTTTGGCTGTAGGTAGTTGGACGGCCATTGTTCCAGAGCCAGCGAGTCATAACTCTGACACTGCAGAAATTAAGATTTTGCATTTCATGAATTCCTTGGCAATGATTTCCTTTTGGCCAATGTGGTGGCCGGTTTGAACATTTCACTTGACTATACGGATTTCCAGTTTTGATGTAATGAATTTCCTTTGGCCAGTAGTCAACTTCTCACCAGTATCCTGGGTCCCCAGTGCTGACACATCAGCTGCCCGAGATGCAGTAGAATGAGTGAATGAGTCTGTTAGAATGTCCATGTGGTTTCTTGCCTGGTTTCCCTGGTTTCCCAGTTCTGGTCACCGCAGCAGGTGACCGCGCTCCTTTTGCAGCTGGGCTTGAGACCATCCTTGGTGGAGTTAGCACCTTATTAATGGAAGGTAAGACTGTGAAGTATATCTTGTCAAGAGGTGGTGACTTTGCTATGTTCGACTTCTTATAAGCCTAATATAACAAGGGTCTCTATTTGATGGTAAGTACAAGCTTACCCATTATTTTTGTAGTTTATGGTTAAACCTGCCATACACTGTAGAAATATTTTCCTTTCTGCCTTCTTAAAGAAAGGTTGAACTTTTTTAAAGGTTATTTTCTACTGCGCTCTTCTACAAGAACTGTATTATTTTCTGTTATGAATGAACTATGTTGTGTGGAACTGCAACGAGTCCACAGCCTATACAGTTATTAAAAGGACATTGAAACAACCTTCATTCCTCCAACTGAATGATTCACTGATATATTTATTTGTATTTTGTTTTCTTCCCCTTCGGTAAAAGTTTTCATTTAAAAACCTCAAGTCAGTGTTTGTTTTATTCCCCAGTAGATACATATTTTCAATAAGAGAGTGAGAGGAAATATAAATATGTGCTCACCTTGGATATAGACTGAGATATAAATGCCATCTGTTACACTGTGAAAATAATTTAAAATTATATGTAGTTTGAAGTTGTCAGTAAAAAGATTATCTCTGTGCTGAATCTATCATCATGTCATCATTCAGACAGAAAAAACTTCCAACTCTACATAGAAATATACAAACTGAAGCCATCCCAGAACAACCTACCCACTTAAAACCACCATATATCCAATGCTAAAATAAATAAATAAATAAAAAATAAACATGAACGGTATTTTTCATTCACTGTAATGTAAAATCATAATAATTACCTTATGCACCATACACACAAAATCTACAGACACATCCTCACCCTACATAATGACTATAAAAAATAACAAATCCTGTCTCAGTTTTCTCACATTGAGGGATAAAACTATAACTATGACTCGCAGAACCTGAGTTGGATTTGCTGCGTCGACAATTGAAGGACTAGGCAGGACATTATACTGAGTGGCCATTACTGCCTTGCCCACCCTTGGGGGAAAAATATGGTGTGCCATTCACAGGGTGAGTCATTTATAAAATCCTATTTAAACAGCCTAGCACTCTATTCAGCATAAACAAGGTAGTTTATTAAATAGGACTTATTTTTATTAGAAAGTATCTTGTGAGAGGTACTTTTTAATCTCCTTTTGTAATGTGAATTCTTTTGTGAAGTATTTTAACAGTGTTGTAGAAATTATATTAAGATATATTAGCTTTATAGTTGTGTTATTTATTTTCATATGTTTGGTTTTAGAACCTGGGTCTGCTTTCCCCATTGGCTTGTTGAAGTCAATATTTTCTTTTGACATTTATATTTTTCATTGTTTTTTTTTGATAACAACACATTTCTATTTCAGGACTGATTTATGTGGATAATATTGTTCTGGATTTTGTGTTTGTGTATTTCATGTACACAATGTGCAAATCTGCATTTTTTCTATAGAGAATGAATAGCAGATACGGCCTGTGTTTTAATTTTTCTTTTAGTTTTGAATATTTGTGTTTGGGGGCCTTTTTTAATATGGGCTTGTGTGTATTTGAGTGTGTATGGGTGTGTTTTTGTGTATTTTGTGTGAGTATGGTGTGAACATTGAGTATAATTTTTATCTAGTGGCATAAATATGATGGATTTGTGGATTTTTAGATGTGATGGTACACGAAGGGTGGTTAAATACTTGTGATGATATTCCAAAGGTAGTAATAAATATTCAGTTATGAAAAAAGGAGAGTAATGACAGTAACTGTGCAGTGAATAAGATAATACATTTCACCATCCCCCTTTATCAACATTTACTATTTTGTCCTTATAGTCACCGTTGAGTTATCTCAGAATTAATATAGTTTCAGATGCAATAGTGTAGGTAACTGGGGGGGGGGGGCTTGCTCCTCTGCAAAAGCAATATTTGTTCGCTTTTAATTTTGCAGTGGTTTGTATTCACTGATTTGCTTTCATGGCAGTGTGCTCCATTGAAAGATTGCTTCTGTTACATCTATGTATATGTAATATTACATATTATGTCTATGTCTCTGTATCTCTGTATGCATGTATATATGTATCTAGCCATATATATTTATATATGGGTCTACATTAAAATTAAAGAAACACAAAAACACTGACATGAATTGTGTTGACAAAAAGTTAATAATAATAAAATAAATTGGTAGTATAATGTGCATGCTCTGAGAAAACCTTGGACCACACAATTTTAATACAATCTTTTTTGCAGGGTGGCAACCCCTACTGCTTCACTCATGTGGGGGACTGTGCCCCCAAACCCTCTGCTACTTATATATTCTTACTCCGAGACCACACAATTCCAGGGAATGTGGATATTTTCCAGTCCCGGTTCTGTACCTTTCTTGCATAACTGTTGACCACCAGGTTTGTTGACAAAAGTGTGTAAAATATGGGAACTGATATCAGTGTATATGTGTATGTGTGTGTTTTGTACTTGGATTCCATCCAGTGTATCGAGTGGTAACAATGTCAGTCCTAACTGATACTGGCATTTATTTACTGAAATGTCAGAATTTTATAAAATAACAGTAGATGGTTGTCTGAGATTGAAGTAGGAAGGGGAATGAAATTTTACCCATTCCCAGCTGTAGTATGATCTCCGAGTTCCATAGATGAAGGAAAATAGTCGGCTCAGTGATAGAATTCCCGAGCTGGTTTAATAGTTAATTCAAACACATAAACGCAATTCCTAAGTTGCTAAGACTTCATCATATGCAAATAATGAATGAATGAATACACCATTCACAATTATATAATCCATTAGCTTAATTATCCAAGCAATCCACCAATGAAAATACAGTCCATTGTCTCAATAAGGCATGTCATTGATTGACATCGATGGGAGACTCAAGGAAGAAGAGAGCCAGTGTGAATTTCTCTTACAGCAAAATAACTGGTTGATCAATAAATTAGATGACCTGAAAAGATTACTCTGACTCCGACTATTTTCCTTCATCTGTAGTACTTATTTTGCTTGGTTTTGGAGTCGTTGGTGTCTAAGTACCTATTCCAGTGTTATTTTTGATGATCTCAGAGTTGGTATATATGATTTGTAGGGAACACTCATAAAGGAGTGCTTGCCCACCTGTATAAAAAGTGTTTTTTTTTAAAGTTTTTGGTATTTTTAGCATGGGGAGCATTCTATTTTCTGTGGTCAATGTTACAATTTCAAAAATGTGTGTGTCTGACACAATGATATAAAATGTTTTATATATATATATATATATATATATATATATATATATATATATATATATATACTATACATACTTTACACACAAACAAACACACACACATTTATTTTATATGAGCACTTGATTTGTGCCTTGTCATGCAATAAGAACTTATATGCATCAGTAATGCTGAGAGTTATACCATCAATATCTTACCTACCAGCAGGGTCTTTCTAGGTGCCATATCTCAGCTGAGGTGTCAGAATATGACAAAATCCATATTTTGGGCAGCAATAGTTGTGACAGTGACAACATTAATGTTATCTGCTGAGATGAAAGGTGTGACAAGCTATGTCCAGATCTTGACACAAAAACTCTGTGAATAGTGTTCATTATGTGCTCACAGGTTCATATGTAAGCACCAGGCAATCAGTCTGCGCACCTTTACAATTCTAGGCAATAATCCATATTTAAAAATTCCTTCCAGCCTCAAGGAGGGCAATACAAGATAAAGCAGGACAAAATTTCAGGCTGCCCATCTGCTTATCTAGGCTTACCCTGAAGGTGGTAAGGGTACTTGACATTAAGTGGAAGTCTGTTCCAAGGGTTGGGGTATGCTGGGATATAAACCAATACCAATGTGTTTTATTTATTTGTTGATGAAGGCTTGTTCTTCTAATCTGTTATTTGAGGAATCATTTGTTCTGCAAAAAGGAATAAGAAACCAGAAAGGGTTGAGGCTTTCATGGCTCAAAAAGCTAGACCCAGATCCCTAAAGAAAAGTTGGTGAGAAGCTTGAGCACACAGAGAAGGCTGCCAGTCTATCCTGATAACTACGATTTTTGAGGCCACTGAACTTTTTAGTTAAGAATCTTTGCGATGTCTCATATTAATTGGCATTAAAACAAACTGTGATATAAGGAAAGAAGATGAGCATTTCATGTCAGAAGGCATCAAGTGAGCTATTAGGAAATAACAGAATACCTTTCAGAGTATAGATGGATTATATGATGTGGACGGATAATGCTTTCAGGTCATCTAACAGGTTATACTGTCATGTCTGAAATGAAAGTAAGATAATGCAATCATGTCTTACATACTGCGACATAGAACATACAAAGTCTGAATCAAGGAAAGATGGAATGCTGGTTGTAGTTAAGAATGGAATGGAATGTGCAAACCTTGATCTGCTGGTTGCCAGTGAACTTAAATGGAGTGGCACTGGATACTTTGATTGTGATGAGAGCATAGTATACTATTCCAGAAATGAAAGGCAATGTAGAAATGCTGTTAGGTTTAGAAGCTTGCTGGAACTGTAATGAAATATACTGCAGTCAGTGAATTCTTAATATTTGTTTGCCTGCTAGATCAACCCATTAAGACAGTTATTTTTCTTGTATATGCTTGAACAACAGTGGTAGAAGAAAATGAAACAGGTCAGTTCTATGAGCAGGCATAAATTGAAACTGAAAGAATGTGGAAACACGATACACTGTTAGCCATGGGTTAACGGAACATGAAAATTAGGATTCAAGAGGAAGGTCATTTATTTTTAAAATATGGGCCTGTTAAATGAAAAGAAGTGGAGGAACATCTGACAGTATTTTTAAGACAGATAATCTAGTCATTTAAAACACCTTCCTGTGGCAATGGTACACATGGACTTCACCCAATGGGTTATAAAGAAGGAAGAGTCACTATGTCTGTGGAAGTAATTGATGGAAAATCTCTAAGGATCCTAAATAAAAAATCATCGGATTCTAGGAAATGCAAGGCAAGGTAAGCCATGAGATCATTTGTAATCTGCTGGTATGCACTCTCATGATGTACCACTCTGCTTTGAGGAGGGCTATACAGGTCAGACCCAAGATAAATTGGTGGATATTCAACCAATCATCCAGATTAGCCGTGTAAAATGCCACTTTGTTTAATGAATAAGAGCAGTTTATTCCAGAAATAGTGTAAATGTTGGGTAATGAGTCTGCCCAGGAATGTTTGGGCATACCCATCTTATGAGATATAGGTATATAAGTTCATCAGTGGATAGTTAAATCACCCATAGGAAAGAATGAAAGAAAATGTTTATTATGGGTATTTCAAAATGTGCATTTATGAATCACTCATAGTCATCTGGAAACATAGTGACATTCTATGGCAGACAATAAGTTGATAATTTGTTTTTCTTTAAGGTAATTGGGAGTTCAAGAGTTCTAGTTGAGGGTCTCGTGGAATCTGCCTAGAGGTGATATAGTTGCCGACAAATATTAAAATGCCCCCTGAGTTTCCATCAGATTTGCATACATGATAAGTATTAAACCTGGGTAAGGAGAGGGGACTATTTTTAAAATTAAAACTTGTCTCAGTTGTAACACAGACATGGATGTGCTCAAGTAGCATGAGGGCCTCAAGATCAGGCAAATTGTTATTAAGCCTTCTGTCATTAAGGGGGACAACCTTATAGTTTGATTTGGAGTTTCCTGGAAGTGCATGCTGGAAGTGTATCTTTATCTGCTGTGCCAGAATGATCAGTGGCCAGACTATGCCTGAAAAAGGCAATGTGGGATCAGCAAGGGCCTTGACAAGTAAGCAGAATCCACAAAAAGAGTCGGTCTGTCTGCCATTTCATCCCAAATTGGCACATGCTGAAGCTCCATAGAATGACTCTGAGTAATTAGCCAGTTGTTTAATCCATTTTCTTTTAATTGCATTTAGGCACCATTCTTGGTGCTGGTAGGATTGTACTTATGACTGGAGACTTTCCTGCTTTTGGCACATGTACAGTGAGATCCAACATGTCTCCCTTCATGCTCTCCAGGGTTTGAGCATACAAAGTCATTCACAGTCCCACAGGCTACTCTAGGTCATATTCATATTTGTGTAAGGCACCGAAGAGCTCTTGTAACATCATGAATTCTAGTGTCAGGGAGACAAGCAACCGTTACCCTGTCCTTGTTCAGTTTCATAAACATGGAGTCAGTGTTCTGACAATGGGGTCACTTCTTATGATGACATTTCTACTGGTTCTCGTGGCTTTAGTAGTAATAGATGGTTTATAGCCTGTAACCTGGTGACTCTTTACTATGTGTAAGGGTAGTGATGCTGTTTCTGTAGATCTCTGTTAAGGCTTTATCTTCCTGGTTCTATGAAGATGGGAAGTGATTTTTTGATAATCTCATTGGTTTATAGGTTAATATTAGACTATTGATCCAGAGAACCATTAACAGCCTAGCTACAGTATCCCAAACTGTTGTTGCACATTGACATGACTAATTTATACCTAGTTTCAGCTCCTTTCAATGAAGACTGGAAGAGCCAGACCTCGAGTGTATTTACAAATGCTCATCCATTTGTCCAGGTTATGCTTAAGGTAGAATAAGGAGCTATTTTGCTTTATATCCAAAGGAAATCTGTTCCATAAAAGAGGGAATTTCTGGGATAAGCATCTATCTTGCCAGCAGGTCCTATTTATGTTTTAGTAGAAGTCAAGATGTCTTGAGTAGGTGTTTGGGTTAGTTTTTCAGATGTGCAGTAGATTGCATAGAATTGGCTCCTTAGAGGCTTTGTAAGTTAGACAGAAGTCACATCTCAAGAATCTGTAGGAAACAAAAGAGGAGCGACAGTAGTTTAAGGTGGTCTGGGTAGCTCAAGGAAGACATACAACTGATTATCTTAGTGAGGAAACATTGTAATCTTGCAAGGTTTGGTCAAATGCTTAGACAAGTACATACTAAAGGAGCCCTAATACTCTATTAGAGGCATGATAAGGGAGGAGTAGAGAGAGATGATGATTTCTTTGTATCTGGAAGGAATACTCCCTTCTAACAACAGTAGACACATGCTAATCAAAGGATAGTTCATTGTTAATGAAATGTGCTGGCATATCCTACAATTGGACTGTCCACAGAGGTTCCTCACTAAAAGAATACAGGACATAAGTAACATGTCCTGTGCAGACTGCCTCAAGGCCCTATCCTTGTATTCTGTCTCCTATGAGCTGTTGATGGGAGTTTTATGCCTTAAATACAAGGCACTGTCAGACCACACTCTAATGGACTTCCTGCATATCTGCAAAACAAACAGCATCAGAATTACCCATTCTAAAGACTTAAACCTTACCTGTGATATAAATAGAACATACTGGAGAAACAGGTATGTATCCTAGAGACTACCCCATTCTCTGGAACAGGCTCCCCATCCATGTGAAGCAGAATTCCTCCCTAACCGAATTCAAGTTTAACTTGGACAATTGAATGGGGAACAGGAAATTCATTTCTGGTTTGGCACCCATGTCTCTAATGGACACAGGCAGCTGGATATTGGTTCATCTCCCAGGCTTCTGCTTGTAAATATTTCATCTTCTAAGCCCCTGCTTATACTTATCAAGGGTACAAGCACTAGTCAGAGATTTGGGGTGCATGGCTACACTATAAAAGGCTATTGTGGTCATTAGCATAGTAAACACCTATGAACCTAAGAGTCAACTTTCAGAGGGGTACCAGTTATGCGGTAGATGCATGGGTGCCCAGTTTTGGCAAAGGACATAATGTTGCATTTCTTGGCATTTGTTTTTAGGCCATGGGAAAGGCGCCACTTATTATTGTATGTTAGTCCCTCCTGCATATATCAGCAATCAGTTTTCAATGCAGCATAATTTGGTTTGTTATGTTTGTACTGAAATATGGGTGGTGGTAGGAACATAGGAATAATAGTAGGCAAGCAATCACAAGGATGTAAGATGCCCAGCCACAGAAACCCTTAAGTAGGCACACTGTAAATAACAGTCTTGCTGTAAATTTTTGTCTACCCATCCAACCATCATGACTAGCCCTAAAGGTAGTCAAAGTAATACTTTGTCTTATAATGGTAATTTACTCCAGTGGCTTAGGATATGTTCAGTTAGGAATCAATCTCTCCAGTGAGTTTTTATATTTATCTGTTGATATAGACTTAGGTCCCTATTGCAGGTGTTTGTAGAGTCACTTGCTTTGTAAAGAAAGAGGATGTATTACAGGACTGGGCCTTTTCATGGCTTAAAGAACAAAAGACAGGTCACCTCAGAGCAGCCTGTAGGCTACTGCATATAATAAGAGTTGTGTTATTCCATCAGAATAGTTGAAAGATTTAAAACCTTTTATTTTTCTTGGTACGGTATCTTTTGGGCCTTTCGAGTTGAATGATATGCTTCAATTTATACAAAGGGGGGTGTTTAATACAATGATGCATCTGATAAGGGATGATGGGATGACTTCTTTGGATCTTGAAGACATTCCCTTGGAAATTAAATGGCCCAGATAGAAGAATGTCCTGACTATGATGGAAACATAATGAGCAAATGAGAAAGAATTGTCTGTATTATCACTACTCAGGTCCCTCATGACAGTGTCTTTCTGAGGGGTAGCCCCATTTAAAACATTTGAAGTAGAAACAGTTTTTAACCAAGTGCTACTACAGTGCATTTTTTTGTATTTAAATTCAGGTCATTTTCACTACACCATGTGCATGTGCATATCACAGCACTTTCTGGAGTTATTTAGTATCATGTAATGAACAGATCACAGTGCCTGACTAACAGCCATCAGCAAACTTGGCCAATCACATTTCTGGGATATTGGAATGGATGTCTGCAAACTGAATGACAGACAGGAGAGGTCCCAACACTGATGCATGTCGCACCCCCTAATTATAATTTTATGTTTAGAGAGGGTACCAACAGCTTTCACAGCACAGGGTCTGTTGGATAGCTAGTCTGCTATCCAGCTAAGAACAAAGGGGTTTACATTAAGTTTTTCCTTTCTATTTTTTTCGCAATACCAGTACAATAAATAATGTTAATAGCCTTGGCCAGGTTGAGGAAGGCAGTGCGCACTGAGTGGATACTGCCCACAGCCTGTGTAACATTTTTAAAGAACCTTACTCGGTTCAGGAGACAGGACTTGTCCTTCACAAAACTGATAGGAATCTAGATCCATAAATTTGCCTGTGTCTGCATAAATGAGTCTTGTTGATACATTCCATAGCTTTGCATATTAGGCTGATAAGATTTAAAGTTGAAAAGTGATATTCAACATTTGTTGTTCTCCTTTATTTTCAGTCTTGTATATTTCAGCATTGCTAGTCTTGACATTTCAATAGGTTACCAAACAGGACAGAAAATAAAGTAGAAGTCAGAATAACCAAGGCAGCAGCAATGGCAGTAGTAAATAAATGGAAAAAATACTTAAAGCAGTTTAAACAGCAAGAAGTACTAAATTGCTAAAAGTAATGTGTGAGTGAGTAACACAGCAGGTAGAATAACAGTAATAACAGCAGACCATTAACATACCCACATGCAGAAAGTGCAGTTACAGGCAAGTAGAAGCAGTCCCCTGCAAACATGCTCATCTGATAGCAACATTGTAATGCCAAAGGTCCAAGCAAGCACACTAGCCAGCAGTAGAAACAAAACAATTTGATATGTCACCTGGAAAGGGAATTTAAGAAAAGTACCCCTTGATACTTTATAGCATCAACTATGACAGTAATACACAACATTAGGTAACTCCACTCAAAAACAAAGTTGAGCAATGTGCAGACATTACAGTAATGTATAGGCAAACAACAGCTAACAGAAATTCACAGTGCTAACTCACTTCTAGTAAGTAATAGCTTAGAACACTAAAATTCTCCTTTTTACAGGAGAAAAATTCTAAAATAGTTCTAAACTGTAAAATACTGGCATGCAGTGCAAGTGTCAGTACTAGCTATGAAGTGGTTAAATTGGAAACTTCATTGGTGTTGGAGGGATCAAATCTAGATCATTCCAGTAAATAAATCTCAGATAAAGTTGAGCAATGTTGTGCAACTCCACTCAAACAAGGGTAAAGTTCAGCATCACTGTAGAAATTACAGCACCGCACAGGCAACCAACATCCAAACGAAATTTACAATGCTTGTACACTTCCAACAAGTAAGAGCTCAGAACACTGCACTTTCCCTTTTCTTACATGATAAAACTTGCTAAAACAGTTCTATACTTAAAAAAAAAACTGGCAGGCAATGCAAGTCTTAATATTAGCTAACACATTAATAAAAATAAAACTTGGAGCCAACTATGGTGCAGATCACAATGAAAAAACAAAATAATATCAAAAAGATATATGTATTTGACTTTCATTGTTAATGACAAGGTCTTTGACTGTATAAATCATTCAAACCTTTGGGCCTCACTGAGATATACCAATCCACTTTAAATAAGCAGCAACTCAAACAGAACAAGGAGAAACAAAATGGTTGGAATTGGTAGCACACCTCTCAACTTGAAAGGATTTTTACAGAATGGCTAGATTTATGCTTCATATTTTGGCCTATTTCTCATAAAATTGTGGTTTTCTAGCAAATCATTGGAACTCATTGAAGACTGAAGTCAGAAAATGTCAGACATTTCAGTTTCAGACTTCATACCCTTCAGAAACGTTATGTTAATGCAAGGCCTGTTATTTTATCAACTTTTTAAGTTTGTAAAAACAATATTTAAAAATTGTATTTATTTTGGTCATTTATCCCCCATTATTTATGGCTTTGTCCAGATTTCTTGCTCTGAGAGGTTGAGCGGTATGACTGGTAGTGATATATAACAAGAACACCTACTTTCTTCACATTGGTTTAATCTATATGTAAGAACAAGTCATCAATGAAGCAGGACTGTATTAGGAAAAGTGACATGCTAGAAATGGAGGAGGAATTATCAACAGTTTCTGCTATGCTGATGAGGTTACATGGGCTGGAAGTGAAGACGATACTTACCTATCAAAATTAAATAGTAAGGTCTCATTCTGAGATTCAATCTTAACACGAACACAAAGATCTTGATAAAAAACAATATTTTTTTTGTAGATGAACAAATATATTCTGCTTGGATCAATAAACAATAACACTATGATAAGTAGTCAAGAAATCCATTTTTTAATTGCTAATGGCAGAATGGCTGTGAAGGCTCATAAAATTCATAGGCATTTCAAGGTTATTCTAGTATAATGACTATGGACTCCTTGACAATACTCACCTTCAGACTTTATCTCCTTTCTTAAGGAGGGAGAAACCAGTTAGTCCTGGGGTAAATGTGAGAGTACCTACCCAGTTCTCCAGGTTTTGGTTTAAGGCATATATTGAATTGCATTGTTTAACTTGCACAAGAAGTTTATTTCAGAGAAGGGGAAGGAGCTGGGAGATGAATTTATCTCTCCATCACACTCCATTTTTCTGCTGCTGAAGGCTGGGGTCTCTGGTTTTAATTTTAGCTGAACTGGTTCACTTACTGAGATATAGGAGGTTAAGGACCAATGGATCTTATACGGCATGGTAGACCAGGCACAGGTCACCTATTAGGAGTCTAAAAGTCAAAACAGGCAGGGACAATGATTCCAGCCTCTCCTGGTAGGTAAAATTTTAAGGCCGGATATCATTTTATTCAGGAACTTTTGGGGCTTTTTGAGTTATGTTAAGTAATGCACATCCCAAAGAGCATTGTACAATATAATGGATCTGCTGAATAATGTCTTTGGATCTAGGTGATTTGGTCACATTGACGTATGTTGATGTGATGTCCTGACCCCCTGTAAAATGCTGAAAAGAGGGTTAATGATGATGACAATTTCTTTGATATGGTTTATTTTATTCATATTATTTGATCTGATTGCTGTTTTGTGTAAGCTTTTTGGATTTAATGAATATGATTGTAGTTTGATTTTTTTCCTAATTTTATGTTGAAAAATATCTTGATATTCTTTGTTTAATTTTTCTATCTTGGTATTTGCAATTTTGTCTTTAGGAGTGATATATAGTTTTAATTATCGATTTCTGCTTGAAGGACAGTTAGCGTCTTGTCCCATTCTTTTCTTTTAGATATGTGCCAGTTCTTTTTACTTTACCATATAGAACAGCCTTTAAAGTATCCCATAGTATCATCTCTGATATGTCACCATTATTGTTCAGTTCTATGAACTGGTTAATTTCCTTTAAAAAACATTCTTGAAAGCCTTTTATTTTAGGTATGTATATTGGGATTCTTTCATAAAAGTTTAAAATGTTTGGCCTGAAAGTTAATTTAAATGTAATGGTGCTGTGATCTGATAAAGGACATGAAACAATCAATACTTCATCTATTTTTGAGTATAATGAGCTAGCTACCAAGTCTGTGAGCCAAATTCAATATAGCCAAATCTCCATGTCAGAATAGTGCAGTGGCTTCTGCATGGAATATGGCCACAGAGCGATCCAGTAAACAAGGCTGGTGGTGTGCACAAGCCTGCCAGCATTATTTTGGCATTGATAGCACTGAATAATGCTAATTACCCCATTTGCTGGTGAAACCATGCAAATGAGGTTAATTAGTAATTCAGTAAGCAGGTAGGCATCTTTGTCAGAGAAGTGTCCCTTGCAGAAATGTATTTAGTTACTAAGCATACATTTCTGCAAAAAAACAAAACTGGGGCATGACAGCTCAAAGTAAAGCATGTATCTTGACTATAAGGCATGCCAATGGCCAAAAATATGGCCACTGGCATGGAAAATAGTTGCAAAATTATGACATTCAAAGAATTTTTTTTGGCCAATTTCGGCCGTTTAAGCGTAGCCCAAAGGCGCGCTTATGAGATCGTGCAGAAAATAAGAAAAAAATGTAAAAAGACAATTTTAACTGAAATCAGCATTTTGCCATTATAGTGGGTAGCATGCAGAACCAAAACAATAACAGGTAACACTGGTTGCTAAGGAGATAGGCTCCGGTGTAGTAGTGTAACAAGGGACTAAGGCAGTGGGGTATGCAAATGAGCTAAACTTAATGAATAGCAAAATGGGAGACCGTGTCTGCCTGCACCTAATTGTGTAGGAGCTACAATGCTGCAGTGTAAGCATGAAAAGCAACTGACATGAAAAGGGGGTGTGTCACGCTTGGTGTTAGCACATTGGAGCTCTGCTGCTCATATTTGTGCTCAGCTACGCACAGCTAAGCAAGGTGGGTGTGTCTGAGCTATCCCTGAGAGGGTCCTTTCTGCTCAAAACTATTTACTATAGCAGGAGGGGTTTGTGCAGCACACCTCGGGCTTTAAACACAATGGAAATACAAAAAAAAAAAACAACAGCAGAAGTGTTTACATTTTAACAGGGGGTGTGCACGGCGAGCCGTGGGGCTTAGAAGGAGTGGAAATGGGAAGGGAAAAAAAACTTTGAAATAGAATAAAGGCACTCAAGTACTAATAATATAGCTAGCAGGTGGAATGTATCATAGTCAGCCAATCACACAGGCACGGCACCTGCAGCACACCAGTATAAACTATGCAAACACCTTTCAGTCTGTTTTTTCCCACAAATTCTGCACCATTGGTGTACACACTTGGAGGAATTTTAACTGACAGAATCTTAGGGGCTGCTGTTGCTTTGATACATCAGTATATGCTACAGGCTGAGGGCAGTGAGTAGGATAATGCTGACAACCGTCCCAGACTGAGGAGGAGGAGAAGAGTGTTCAGACCCAGGGTAACCTATCAGTGGCTACATGCTCTGGAGATAGTATAGTGCTGCATGGTGGACAGGGACTTACTTCAGCAACTCTGCGAGCTGTGCCGGCTTCACCTTAGACCCAGAGCCAACAGAGGGAAACCCATCCAAATTGAAGCCAAGGTATGTGTAGCCTTAAGAATGCTAGCTAGTGGTACCTTCCAAAGACCTACTGGGGACATAATGGGGGTCTCACAGCCATCTGCATCCAGGGTACTCCACCAGTTCCTGGATATCATGCAAACACATGCCAGTGAGCACATATATTTCCCCAGCACCCATGAGGAGAGGACCAGCAATACATGTCACTTCCACTGTGTAGCAGACTACCCAGAGGTACTGGGTGCCATAGACTGCAAACACATCCACATTAAGGTCTCACCTAGTGAAGAGGGTAGAGTCTATTTCAACCACAAGGGCTAACACTCCATCAACTGCCAGGTTGTGTGCATTGCCCAGGGCATTATCATGAATGTGTGTGCTGGCAGCCCTTGTAGTTATCATGACTGCCATATCTGGCATGCCTCACAGCTGTATCAGGCATTTGCTAGGGGGGACATCCCATATGGCCATCTGGTGTTGGATGCTGGCTAAGCACTGGAGCCATGGGTGATGGCACCCATCAGAAATGTGCACACGCGCACACACACACACACACACACACACACACACACACACGCACACGCACACGCACACACACACACACACACACACACACACACACACACACACACACACTGAAGAATGCCATAATGAGGCACACAAGCAAACCAGGAACATTATAGAGCAGGTGTTTGGGATGCTCAAAACATAGTTCCGCTGCCTCGACATATGTGGTGGAGCCCAGATACATGTGCACACATGTTCATAGTATGTGCCATGCTACACAATATGATCCTGTGGAAACAGCTGTGGCAGAAACATCACAGGGAAGACCCACACAGCCCACCACCATTGCCAAGGTCCCCACAGGCACAGGAGGATTCGGAGGAGGAGGAAGCCCCTGAGTCTGTTCCTGTAGGCAGAAGGAGGCATGCCCGGTATGCCCATGTCTTGGCAAAGAGGCAACGCATAGCACACACACTGACACTATAGGGACCCAGGCACTGACACCTCTCTCTGACTCACACACATGGTAAAATGGATGCCACACACATCACACTACCTGTATCTCACCATGCATAGGCTATGTACTGCATGCATCCGACAGAGTCAGCCCTCAAGCACCATCCTCACAACTTGCGCAGGCACACCAGGCATATAATCTCTGTGGTGTATGTAATGTGTCTGTAGCACTATAGTACATGTGGGTGGATATGTAGGGTTGCTAATCTGTCTATTGGCAACTGTGTACATGTTTCTATATGCATATCCCCTGTGGCTGTCTTTACTGTGTGTATGCGATGGGTATACCATATTGTGTGCCTCTTCCACCCTGTTAAGTCCACCTTTGCCAACCAAGTTTTAGCCCCTGCAGATGTCATCAACCTTACAAGCACAATTACACAGTTTTCAACACAAAGGCACTGTGGTGCATGCAATCATCATATCACTGTGTATTGTACATAAGTAGACAGGTAGGTCATGTAATATGAGAAGTGTCAGCTCTGTGTGCATGTGTGTCTCAATGCATGTCTCCATGCAGCACTGTGTGTGTGTGAGTGTTTCAGATGGCTCTACCATGTTAATGGCCCCAGAACCCAGCAATGGCAATCCTAACAGCCCCTGCAAATGTCACCCAATTCAATAGTAGTGGCAGACACTGCAACACTACATTACCACTGTTGTGAATAAATCATGAACGAACCACCATGGACATCCAAAAACTCTTTAAATCCTTTATTAAAATGAACCCTTGATAAAATCCTTTTCCTTGTAGAAAAATATATAAAAACACAAAAAGGTGCACCATTCAGGATGGATTCAGGATGGATAAGTGCTTTTGGGATTTCCCTTCCTCAGATCCTGTTGCAACTGAAAAAAAAAAGTTCCATTTAAGGAAGACTTAATCAGTCAAGAGGTTCACACAAACTGGCACCTCCAGTGTAAGCCAGAGGTAAAACATCCTGTCAGGACAGGATGGTAAAGTTACACCCTCCCTAGAATCCAGTCAGTGGAAAAACTTCAACTGTAAGTTAAAACATCACTCCATTAGGTGTACATTTGCTTTCATATTAAACACTGCTCTGCTAGAGTAGATACCAGTCCTGTTTCTTTAGATGGATTCATACAAATAATAATAAAACATGATGTGGTGAATTGACACTCTGTTTCAATGAGATGAATCTTGTCACATAAAAGGCTGCTATTCACAGTGCATGAACCATAATGGAACAACCTAAAGCAGTCACAGTGCATATATGAGCCAATCCCTCCAGTTCATGCCAATAAAATTTTACTATACAAGAAATAGCAAAGAAGGTGGGCAGTGGGGGGTGAGGCACATGATTTTCATTGACTCAAAGCTAGCTGAGCAAATCAGTGACAGGTTTTGAAGCGTTTGGTATTTAGAAGAGGTTTTAATGGTACCATACCATTATGTCTAGGTTCACAATCAGCTCGTAAGTTGATGATCCAATCAATTTTAGCAAATTTTATTGGCATTGCCTTTTCTTTCACGGAACACCTTTAGCTGCTAACAGGTTTGTTTTGGACTGTTTTGTCTACATTACCACTGTGGTGTTTTTGTTATGTAAGTAACAATATAGTTTGTAAAACTGGGCAGGTAGAGGTTGTGCTCAGCCATTCAACAGCCACCCCATGTACAAGAATTGTGCACTACCTGCACAAGAGGCCAGACTCTTATATGAGATAGCAGACACACATGCTGGTGATTATCAGGTTAGGCTAACACAGGCTGGCCTGTGTCAGGGATACACTCCACATACCTGACAAACACAGTCCCATGCATACCCTCATCAACTGCATCAAGGTAGACTGGATGGGAAAGAAATGGCAGGGGCAGCAGGTGCTGATAGCTGCATGTGTTGCAGTTAAAGTGATAGCTATGCTTGTGAGGAACCTAGCAGCACTACTCAAGTAACCTCTTCTGTATATATGAGCCTGTGGTACTAGAGAACGGTATACATTCATTTGATCGGCTGGTGGATGGTCAATCAGAATATGGTCAAAAGCAGTGCGGCAAAAACTGAAAAATGTGAATGCAATTGCTGCGAATTGCAACCCCCCCCCCCCCTTTTACCCATGGTAGCACTTGTTTAGGTGGTGGAGCAGTTGGAAATGTTGCATTCAGTGTTTGGTACGGCATTCTGACCATTCGGCAATGGGAAATATGGCAATAACATTCGGTGTTATACCCGATCGAGCAATATTAGCTCGATCAAATGAATGTATTCCCTACAGAACACCCAGGTGACAGGTATGAAGGACAGCTGGCTGTATCACGGGGTATGTATGGAAGGTCACACTGTCTGCCCCAAGTGTCTCTCACACACTGTTGCAGGCATACACACCTGGTAAACATGTACCTATACAGCTGTACCTTGACTATGAACAGGTCACTGTGTTTCCACTTCACCATACTCATCATTGCTAATATCAGCAGGCCCACAGCATGCAGACACACAGACATGTGGAACACAAACAGAATACAGTATTTGAGACTACAAGTCAGTCAGCAGTACTAATAGCAATAATGCATCATGGCTAATAAGGTACATACACTTCAATGTATACCCATAACTATTTCCAGCAGACAGTACCTTACACAGCATTACATTACTACATTAATGTGCAAACCCGCTCAGCTATGCTTAAACTTAACTTAGAATGGAAAAAAAATAAAAGCACCTTAAATACATGTATCAATACTCCTTGTCAGTCGCAGTAATGGCAATTGTAAGAGGACAAATAGGGACAGATTTTACATATTGCTCTTAAAAACTTAAGAAGTTGATAATATCATAGGTTTCCCATTTGCATGACTTTTCCAAAGGATGTAGAGTGTTCAACTCAAATGTTTGTCCTTATTTAATCGCTCCAATCCTCTGCTTTTTGCCAGGTAGGGACAGATATTTGGGGGAACACACCAAACATCTGAGGCAGCATACCTCTCAACTGTGCAGATTTTTGCAGAATGTCCAGTGTTTTGCCTCATATTTTTGGTTCATTTCTCATATGATTGTGGTTTTCTAGCAAATTATTGACATATCACTCAGAGTTTAAGTTAGAAAATAATGACAATACATTTCAGTTTCAGACTTCATATCCTTCAACAGTGAAAAAACTGTAATATGCAATTATTTCCAAATTATTCATGAAAGTAATGAATGCGGTTCAGGGCATTCAATGACATACAAAATTAACTTTTTTTTTATTCTGTTGCAGTCAGATGACAACTCTCTTCTTGATACTTCTGAAGCACTGCTGTAATTCCTTGTCCTCTGCTTTTCTCATTCTGTATGATCAGTTTCTCAAAGTCCTGTTTTACAGAAATACCCAACAGATTGGCTACCTATTGTTCTCTGCATTTAAAAACCTTTATACTAGCTGATGTCAGTTACACTACAGATGCCATCTCCATCTTCATTTTACAATGGAAACAGTCAAAATGACCGCAAAGTTACTGACAGCCTTCCAATTCGGGCAATTAAGTAAAGACCAAAAGACTGAAAGACAATAATAAAACATGTCAAGGGTTTACTACGGAAAGACATCTGTTCAAGTGAAGAATATCCACCCTCATAATGTCAAATCATTAACAATGCAATGGTTCTTAAAAGACTGATTAAAACATTGCTTACAAGGACCAAGTTTACCAAAAGCAAACTTAGCGTCTCTGTGTTTTGCTTCTGTGAAGGATTCATTGCCCAGTGTGAAAATATTCCAACACACAGTACAACACCAGCCATTACCACTCATGTAATGCACGCAAAACAGGAAGAGGATTTCTTAAAATGTTCCTGTTCCTTAAAGTCATTTAAACTCTTTGTACAGTAGTAAGGACTATGATTAGCAGTTAGAAGTCTTTCAGTCACTCGTTTGTCTGCAGGTAGGCCCTATTCGCAACTGTGAAAATCTAGTTGCGATAATACGTAAGTACCGTTTTTTCTTTTTTTCTTATTCCTCTTGAAGTTTGACAGGAATGTATATAAAGTAATACTTGTTTTTTCACCAAAATATCCTAGACATTTCCAGTTCTCTATTTCTGAACTTTTAATAAGTTTTTGGTGGAATTAACAAAATATTCCTGTCAGAAATAATTGAATGAAGCAGAGCAGATTTTTTATGCTGCTATCAGCTTGCCATCTTGGTCACTCCCCCAACAAAGGTGAGTTCTTTCTGAAGGGTACAGATGTCTGAGGGGGGTTTGATAGATACAGCCTGTCTGTAGTCCTCTGTAAATTTGGTTTACCTGAGGTACTGATCATCAGGTTTGAGATCAAAGAAGTAAATGATGAACAGTTGACCCATTACTGACCCCTGGGGAACTCAACTGGTTGCTTTAGCTCTATTTGAAGAGGCACCTGCCACATGAACTATTTGGATTCTCTCTTTTGGCAAATTGGGTATCCATCTTACCCCATAAGGACTGATGTTTCAGGGAGATAGCTTCTTTACAATTCTGGCATGAGATATGGTATTAAATACTTTTGGCCTGATTGAGATAAGCCTTATAAATAGATTGACCACCATTTGTCTGCTGTTTCACAGTTAGTGTACAGGTCCAAAGTTCCGAGCTGTTAGTGAGCTATCTGCTATGCTCAGGGGACTGAGTTTGATTCCTTCCACTTTCATTAGTCTAATGTGTGACTGAGCAAGTGACTTAAGCAGAGCACTCCAAAGTTCATAGGTTCATAGGTTCATAGGTAGGTACTAGGCTATCGGCCCTAGGGCCCATACAAGCTTAGCCAAAAAATGTACCCTGGCTTTCGCCACCCAAGAAAATTATTTTCCTGTGCCCCTGTCGAGCAGAGCCACAGAAGTGATCCCCGGGGTGAATTTCCCATTTCCCATTGTTAGAGAAAAATACTTTAAAAAGACCAAAAGCATAAGGTTCAGTTCAGGTAACTTTATTCTTGCGCAAGGAGACAAAAAATGCAGTTACAGAGTTTGTCTGGCTAAATCAGGAAGTGTCACAGTTATTATACCTTTCTTTCAAGACATTGTCCACTACGACTGACATAGCAGATCACCAGTTCACAATTTGTTATTTTACAGATATTTTCTCATGCTTCTAGCTGACTCTTCAAAGTTTTAAAAAAGATTTTTCAGTAAACAGGATGGCCTTGATGACCACTGGTCAATTATAACTTTCTTACTATGTGATGTTACAAGTCTAGGTACTATGGCTAATTTAAGCACAATGCAAGTACAGATTTCTGAAGCAGTTTATTGTTCTTTATATCTAACTATCTTGCAGCTTGTGCACTTTTTCATCAACTCGAACAGAGTTTATTGTCTATAATGAATGGATCTACAGAAATTATTATTATTCTCCTTTTAATTTCCTGACCTAGCAGAAAATCACCTGCTTTCCAGTACATTTCCAAGGCATAAACATGTATTTTGCTGTGCTAGCAAACTAGGTCAGAGTGCATCTTGCAGTGTCAGAAAGCATAATTTCAGAAAAGCACATTTGCAGTCTCAAATAAAACTAATGCTGCATATAGAATAAAAATGTGTTAAATCTTCCCTTATTAAAATAAGCATTGCACACATATGTTAATACATATTCTTCTAACATTTCCCCCTGTTAATACTTTTTATTCTATTTCAGAGGCATAAACAGTTTATTTTCTTCTCCTAACCTCTTCCTTTGAGGATTTGCAGCTAAGAGAGTCATTCAGTTTAAACTTATGAAAGTGTTTCCTTTTTCAATAGTTCTTCAATTTCAGTACTTTGATACAAAGTCTCAGAAACTGACATGTCTATAAAATCTTTGATTAATTTTTTCATGCAGGGAATTCCACAGCAAATGCATGCTCCTAACAATAGTAATCCCACACAAATGGCAATTAGGATGGAACCCCACCCCCCAAACAAATTCTGGAAAAAGTTCATCAGTTGGTTTGGGCCTGGCCTGGTCATGTCTGACACTTGCTGGATCACTTCCAAATGGTCATTGATTTCGTGCTTATTGTTGGGAATGAATGAACAGCACTCGTCTTTGATTAAAGCGCAAGTACCACCTCTCGCCGCTAGGTGAAGTCAAGAGCCATGCGGTTTTGAAGCACCACAGTTCTCATTGCATTCCGTTCATCAATCATTAATTCAAGAGCAGAAAAAGTTGCATTGCTCATGACCTAGAGAAGTTTGGATAGCTTTCTCAGTTCCCAAATTGATTTAACTGCACCATATGCAGGGGCTATGCCAGCCCAGGATATGACAGTGTCACTCAAGTCCATGTGTGCTAGTTTACTTTTGTCTTTCATGGAGTTATGGTTTCTCCAGTCTGCTACGATCTGTCCCACTGGATTCTCAGGTTTCTTGATTGGATTTTCAGGTTTCTTTGTGACATCTCTGACGTTTCGAATTCTCCCATGAGGCAAAACTGTAGTGTGTCGTATGGCCGGGACCAGGTAACCCAAAAAACAACTGCCGGACTAATTCTCAGGCAACCATTTGTATGCTTTTTTCCCACATATGAAATAACAGTTTTCTACCTTAGTATTAATTTAATACTTTCCCTGCATGAAACATTTTCTTATCTATAATAGTCAGTTGCTTTAAAAGAATAGGATTATGTTGTATATCACTGACAGTTTTATGTAAGGACTCAAAGTATGAGTCATAATCTGCATCACAAATTGTTTCTGTATTTTTAGCATTTTTAGGTTTAATATAACATTTATAAGAGATAGTAACATTACATCTACTCCAACCTACTTGAATGGTGTCATTCTTGAAAAAGCATACGATTCCTGTTTGTGTAACAGGCAGAAATAATGCAATTTTGTCTCTAGATTTCACAGGTGTAGTCTCAAAAATCAAGTTTTCCCAGGTCTCATTGACCCCTAGAGGGACAGCAGCCATCAATAATTTCCCCGTATGCTGTTGGTATAGCTGTGCAAATCCAACAATTTGAAACATTAAAAGTCTCAGCATACACATATTTGATTGCTTGGTAAGTGTTAAAGTTCGGATGCCAGTCTATGAATGTTGAATCATGTTTATTCAGTCTAGCTGGTGTGGCTGAAGAAAAGAAAGGCCACAGCAAAAGCCACAGCAAAAAGAACATTGTCACTAATGTAGTTATTAAGATGATTATGCAACATTGCTGAATATACTGCTGAAATCGTTCAGTATTCATATTGTCTCTAGGTCTTGTCATCATTTTATTGCTGCTGTGTGTTAGCAAGAGTTTTATCAAGTTCAAAGTTTTTGGCTAGTTTACAGTGTGTCAAATGAATCCAAGATGATTGTTCTGCAATATTGACTGCTGTGGGTGTGTTCAGCAGTACTTGATACGGACCTTCCCACTTTGGTGTCGTCCAATTCTTCTTTTTGATTGTCTTCACCCAGACCCAAGTGTCTGGGGCTACTGCTACTTCGGAGGTGTTAGTTTGGTCTTTATCTGAAACAGAATTAAACTGTAAAAGATGTTTGTTATTTAGCATATTCCTCATGTAGTCTGTAAGTGTCCAATCTGCTTCCTGGTCTGCAGGCATGAGAGGTTTCCACTGAGGTATATAATAAGCTCTTCCGAAAATCTTTTCGAAAGGTATCAATCCTTTTGCATTCTGAACAGTTCTCATGCTCAACAATGCCAGGGGAAAACAGTACACCCAATTCTTCTGTGTTTCTGTTATAAGTTTCCTAAGTTTATTCTTTAAAACTCCATTGTGCCTTTCTACCAACCCTGCAGATTGAGGGTGATATGCACAGTGATGTTTCAAAGAAATCCCAAAATACTGACTTAGCTGTTGTATAGTTTGGTTAACGAAATGTGTACCATTGTCACTGTAGATCCTTTCCGGTATGCCAAATCTAGGAATAATCTCTTTAACTAGGGTCTTTGCAACAGTGGCTGCATCTGGTTTACTAGTCGGAAAGGCCTCCACCCATTTGGAGAACATATCCACAATGACAAGGCAGTACTTTTTGTTTTCACATTTGTTCAATTCTATGAAATCCATACAGATGGTATGAAACGGATACGGTGGTGTAGGGAAACTCCCTTTCTTGGGCTTTAATGCCCCTTGTGCATGATGTTTATTACAAGTGTGACATGACAGGCAAAATTTTTTAGTGTAGTTTGAAAACCCATACATAGCGAACACCCGATTCACTAACTGTACCATCCCCCCTGTTGAGACATGGCTCTGCCCATGGCTCAACAAAGCTGCATATCTAAATAAATTAGATGGTAATATTCGTTTTCCCTCTTTGGAGATGTACAGTCCTTCATTGAGAATTGCTCCTCGTCTTTTCCATTTTTGTTTTTCAGCCTGTGTAGTAAGTGTCTGCATTGTTTTTAACATTTCTAAGTCTAAAATCTCAGAAGGTTGTAATTCCTCTTTCAAAAGAAATGCTTCTGAGGCTGCTTGCTTTGCAGCGGTGTCAGCTCTTGCATTACCTTTTGAAATCCTATCTTGTTGTTTTGTATGAGCTATGCATTTACAAATAGCTACTTTCTGAGGCAACTGAATAGAATCTAACAAATCTAAAATAAACTGTGCATGGTTAATCGGTTTGCCAGTAGATGTCACCATTCCTCGATTCTTCCACTGTTGTGCAAAAACATGTACAGCAGAGAAAGCATACTGGCTGTCTGCAAAAATGTTTACATTTTTACCCTTTGCTAAGGTACATGCCCGTGTCAAGGCAATCAACTCTGCTGCTTGTGCAGATAAGTTATGTGGTAGAGGTTTTGCTTCTACAATCTCAGTGTCAGAAACTACTGCATAACCTGTTAGGTTCTGTCATGTAGGACTCCTTTTGCATGAGCCATCCACGTAATATGTCACCTCGGCATTATCCAAGGGAACATCCATGAGGTCTTTTCTAGGCAGTGTCTTTTGCTCAATTACCTGCAGGCAGTTATGGGGTGTGCCATCCACAGGAGTTGGGAGCAAGGTAGACGGATTCAAAGTAGTACATCGTTCAATTGTCATGTGAGGTTGGCTCAGCAATATAGTCATACAAGAAAGATGCCTAGCAGGGGAAAGATATGCTATTTTTTCTTGCAGTAAAATGATTGCGACTGCATGAGGCACTCTTAATGTGAGAGAGTGGAATAACACTACTGAGGCCGAAGCCTGCACTGCCATTGCAGCTGCAACTACTGCTTGTACACAGTGGGGTAGAGACCTCGCCACTGGGTCCATTTGTGATGAATAATAAGCAATGGGGCATTGCTTGTCCCCATGCTGTTGAGTCAATACTGATGTCATATAACCTTGCTTGCAATCTACAGTCTGGAAAAAACATTTGTGATAATTTGGTAATCCTAAAACTAATGATGATGCTATTAATTGTTTTAGCTTGCAGAAAGTAAATTCTGCTTCTGGTGTCCATTGTATTGAATCTTGTGCTGCCATAGGCTTCTTAAAAATCAGGTTGGTTAAAGGTGAAGATTCCAAAGCATAGATTGGGATCCAGCTCCGATAGAAATTAGTCGTACCCAGGAAGGACATCATTTCCTTCTTGGTTGTGGGTTTTGGTGCTTGTAAAATCGCTACTTTTCTGTCCTCATCTAGTGTTCTGCCATCTTTGGATATTACATATCCAAGGTATTTCACTTGTTTTCTCCAAAGCTGCAATTTATTTTTGCTTACTTTGTGTCCTTCTTCTGCTAAGAATTTTAATAATGCTATAGTATCTTCCTTACAATCTTGCTGGGTAGGGGCAGCCAGCAGGATGTCATCAACATAAAGTAAAATTTGACTACCTTTCGGTGGGAAAAATCCCGCTAGATTACTTGCCATTTCTTGTGAGAATATTGTTGGACTTTCACTATAACCCTGTGATAGTCGCGTATATGTATACCGTTTCCCCTGAAATGTAAATGCAAACCAATACTGGCTGTCAGGGTGTATCGGTATTGAAAAGAATGCATTGCTGATATCTACCACAGAAAAGTACTTCTGTTGAGGTTTTAAATCATTCAATAAGGTATGTGGATCTGGCACCGTAGGTGCTCTTGGCATTACTGCGTCATTTACAGCTTGTAAATCTTGGACCATACACCATTCTCCGTTTGCTTTTCTAACTGGGAATAAGGGTGTGTTACATGGTGAATCGGGGGATACCACCAGTATTCCCCTCTTAAGCAAAGCTGCTATGATAGGTTTAATACCTGCCTCTGCATCTTTTCTCAAGGGGTACTATCTCTTTTGTGGTCTGAATGCTGATTTTGGCATGATAGTAATTGGTCCTGCTGTGCAAATTAATCCTACGCCTGATTTTCCTGTTGACCAGAGAGTTTCTGGTATGTCTAACAAAGCTTTTTCTTCCTCTTCTAATAAGAGGGTTTCTCAGCTGTCTTTGCTGGACTGCAAGTGTACAGCTGGATGTGTTTGTGTTATCCAGTTTAGTTTCTGTCTTTGTATTCCCTGTTCTGACAGTTCTGATTCTGTCTGTTTTTCCCATTTTGTGACTTTTTCTCCTAGGTCTATCCATTTTAAATTTTCCTCTTTAGTTAAACTAACATGCGGTATTAGATTTGATTTGTAAAGTGAAAAGAACTCCTGGGGTAATGAACAGCTAACTACACTGCTTCCTTTTGTGTCCCAGTACAAATTACACAGTAGTAATCTGTTTGCATGATTTTTAAACAGTTCTTGTTCATATTCTTTGTCAGGTCCTGGTGTATTACAATAATACAGAGTACAGTGCAACAGGTGTTGTATGTCAATACAAAGGAAGGGGAACTTACTGATAGCTACATTCATTAACTCTTCAGTTACTGCTCCAGGGCCAGTTGTAACTAAGTCCTGGCTGTACCAGTAAAATGTCTCACCTTCCGTTTGCACTGCAAAAGTATTGGTCTGTCGCTGTGCTTCCATACCCTGCATGGTTGGAACTACTGCTATGCCTAATAGTTGCATAAGATCTCTGCCCAAAAGGTTCACTGGGCATTTTGCAGAAAGAACAATTTTGCTTTTCTGGGTTAATCCTGAAACAGGATCTGTTATTGTAATGTTATGGGAGAGAGGCTCCCGATACAGCTGTCCATTAGCTGCTTTCACCAGTATAAAGTCATGTGATTCTGAATTTTCTGGTAGTTTGGAGGAGTGTACCAGGGTCCGTGATGCCCCTGAATCACACAAGAATTTGACTTCCTTCCCTTCTACCGGGAGTATCACTTCTGGTTTTGTGTCAGCCAAATAGAGCTCTAAGCTCAGTAAGGCTAAGTCTAATATTTCATTTTCTTCACTATCGGTAGCTTCCTACACTTCCTCTATTATCACATTCTCTGCTTCTTCTATCACATTGTCATTTGTCTTTTCTCTATTATTCCTATCTAGTGATTCTTGACTTTCATATAGTCAGTCCTCACCCTCATCATTTTTGTCTTCCACTGCTGCCTTCTTATTTTTCCTGCAATCCCTTGCCATGTGTCCTATTTTCCCACATTTGAAGCACTCACCTCTTTTCTTTCTCCCTTCAAAGTCCTCTGATCACTGATCAGATTGTTTATTTCCCTGGGCGTTCTTTTTGCCCTTTTGTCCGGACTGTACTAAATAAACTTCTCCATCTTCTACAGCAAATACTTGGGCTTTCTTTTTCTTTTTGTTGTTAAAATGCCTCTCGGCATGTCTAGCATATTCAAGCAGTGATTGTAATCTGCTTGTACGATGGTCTACCATGTGTTTAGTAATAAAACTACTTATGGGTGCAATACTGCCTTTCAAAAATGCATTCTTTAACTGTTGCTCATATGGGGAATCTTGTGTCTGATCTTCAGGCACTTGCATTCCACAATGATTGTTAAAGCATTCCAATAATCTGGAAAAATATCTATCAACAGTTTCACTTTCTTGTTGGATGCATTGATTAATGCAAGTCCAGTCTGCCCTAGGCTTCCATTTTTCAGAAATTCGGTCTGTCAGACCTTTCACTCTGTTGTCTAGTTCTGCGCTGCTATGTGGGAGGGGTCTAAGTGCAGCGTCACGGGGATTCCAGTTGCCACTGATCATGTGCCAATCTGGACCTACTATTTGTCTGACTACTTTTTCTACTTCTTCTCCATTTAAGTGATAACTTAACCTCATGCCCTGTAAGTCTTCTAAGAACTTTCTAAAATTAACTTTTGGATGGGGGATTCCCTCTGTGGCTTTCCGGATGTCTTCCGGTGTCCACGGTCTGTATACTAAGAGAGTTGGGTTCTGCCCTTCTTGTCCTGCCTGAGGATTTGGTACTTCTATGAGTGGGCATATTTCTTCTTCACTCATAGCCCATGAATTTCCATTCATTTGATATAATCCAATATCCCCTTTTAAATTACATGTTCGAGACCTAGTCTCGATAGGATCTCTAACAAACGGTAGTGGTTTTATAGGAACAACTGGATATTGCGGAGGTGGGTCAGTTTGTTCTTTTGCTTCATATTCCGGTAAGGGAACTGGTAAGGGAACCGAAATCGGAGTGGGTGGAGGGGCCGATGCTATAACCAAGTTATTATCCTCTTTGTCTAGAAACATTGCTTTTGAATTTTTATTCTTTTGTTCTCTTCGGTTTGCTCCCTCAATCCACTTTTGTGCCTGAGGAACTCCTAGTTTACGCTGTTTTTTAACCCGACCTTTAGAATCGGTTTTTAACTGTCTAATAAGTTTGATAAGCGAGGATCTTTCTAGTTTCCCATCAAATTCATATTTATTAACCCATTTAGTATAATATTTAATGTTGTTGGCACGCTGTGATTGCATATATTTTGCGTCTTCGGTTAACAGTGGGCTTTGGGGTCTTTTTGTTTTTGTGCACGTATTACCCATTTTGTTCTAACCTTTTTTAAATGTTACGTAACCCTTTTGTTTTTAATGTGGTACCACCAAGTGTTTACAATCTCTTCAGACTACCTACCAACTTATTCTGTTTCCCTGATCTATGACAAGATAGCAATATTTCTGTCCCTGAATTTTAAAAATTATTACAGAACAAATACAATCAAGTCCCTGATCTAAAACAAAAAAAAGTAGATTCACCTTACCTGAGCCTCAGTGATTGGTCACTCACTGTTCAAATGGAACCTGCCTTCAGTCGTAGATCAGAAAAGTGGCTGGCCTCTTTTACACGACAATTCAGTCGGAGGTCTTTCAATGAAGAAGATCTGGTGTGGTATCTTCCCTGTGCAGTTTCATGCCACCTGGCCCATCTGATCCCAGGCTAAACGAGGGTTTCCGGCTCCTGAAGGACCAAAAAATGTTAGAGAAAAATACTTTAAAAAGACCAAAAGCATAAGGTTCAGTTCAGGTAACTTCATCCTTGCTCAAGGAGACAAAAAATGCAGTTACAGAGTTTGTCTGGCTAAATCAGGAAGTGTCACAGTTATTATACCTTTCTTTCAAGACATTGCCCACTACGACTGACGTAGCAGATCACCAGTTCACAATTTGTTATTTTACAGATATTTTCTCATGCTTCTAGCTGACTCTTCAAAGTTTTAAAAAAGATTTTTCAGTAAACAGGATGGCCTTGATGACCACTGGACAATTATAACTTTCTTACTATGTGATGTTACAAGTCTAGGTACTATGGCTAATTTAAGCGCAATGCAAGTACAGATTTCTGAAGCAATTTATTGTTCTTTATATCTATCTTGCAGCTTGTGCACTTTTTCATCAACTCGAACAGAGTTTATTGTCTATAATGAATGGATCTACAGAAATTATTATTATTATTCTCCTTTTAATTTCCTGACCTAGCAGAAAATCACCTGCTTTCCAGTACATTTCCAAGGCATAAACATGTATTTTGCTGTGCTAGCAAACTAGGTCAGAGTGCATCTTGCAGTGTCAGAAAGCATAATTTCAGAAAAGCACATTTGCAGTCTCAAATAAAACTAATGCTGCATATAGAATAAAAATATGTTAAATCTTCCCTTATTAAAATAAGCATTGCACACATATGTTAATACATATTTTTCTAACACCCATCCAATCATCAAGATTTTTCTTGAAGAGTGCTAATGTGGAGCTCTGTTTGATATAGATAGGTAGTCTGTTCCAGAGTATGGGAAGTCTCTGGTACAGGAATCTATCCCTCCAACATGTTCTGTTTATTGTGGTGACAAGGTTTAGGTCCCTAGAGCGTGTAGTTTGGAGCGATTGGGATTTCTTTAAGTGGAGCATGTCCAACAGCTCTGGGTTTGACATAGCTTTGTATACTAGGCAGAGATCACCCCTGAGTAGGCAATATGTGATGGAGTAAAGCTGTAGTTTTTTGAGACAGTCTGCAAAGGGCATCTGTTTGAGGCCAGTAATCCTCTTTGTGAGATATTTCTGTGTCTTTCCAGTTGTTGTAGATGTCTTGTGAGGTACATACCAAAAGGGGCGCTGTACTCTATAATGGGTCTAATGAGTGATGAGTAGAGGGGAACAAAGACCTCTTTTATTCTGGATGAGAATCCTTTTGTGATGAGATGAGCCACGTAGAAGGATTTCCTGACCACTGTGACGATGTGATTATCAAAGGAGAGACTACTGTCCACCTGTGTCCCAAGGTCTCTTATCACATTTTTGGCATTAAGTAGACTACCAGCTATGTGGTAGTTCATGGGTACAGAGTTTTTACCAAATGGGATGACAATACACTTTTTGGCATTGAGCTTCAGGCCATGGCTTTGACACCAGGTATCTGTCTCAGTGAGGCCCTTTTGTAGTTTGTGCACATCGTTAGGAGTTTCAATTATGGCTCCTAGTTTGCAGTCATCTGCAAACTTTGTTAGCCAAAGACCTTCTGTGTTGGCCTGCACTTCAGAGAAGTAGATACCAAACAGGAGAGGACCCAGGACTGAACCCTGTGGTACTCCACTTGTCACTGGTCTGATGTCGGATTTGGAATCTGCTACTTTCACAGTGTGGGTTCTGTCCGTGAGCCAGTTGGCAACCCATCTTGTGACATAGGGATTTATACCTAGTTTAGTGAGCTTATCTATAATTCCAGAGTGGGGGATGGTGTTGAAAGCCTTGGCGATATCTAGATAAGCTGTGTGAACCATTTTACCCTCATCTATGGCTTTGGTGACTTCTTCAAAGAAGTCAATCAGGTTTAGGAGACATGATCTGCCTTTTACAAATCCAAACTGGGTAGGGTTCAGAGTTTGGAGATTACCAATGTCTTTGTTTATGAGTTCGAAGATGATACATTCCATGGCCTTGCAGACCAGGCTCGTCAGGCTAATGGGGTGGTAGTTCTCGGGGTCCGTCGTGGCTCCCCCTTTGTGGAGTGGGATAACTGTCATGGTGCGCCATTCAGTGGGTACAAAGCCTGAGGTGAGGCTATGATTGAACATGGTACTTAAGTAGGGTGCCAGTTCATTCTGTAGTTCGTGTAGAACGCAGCCTGGGATATTGTCAAGTCCCATGGATGCTGTGTTCTTGGCTTTGGAGAGTGTGTTTTTTACCTGTGCAGCCGTGATTATAGGAACTTTGCATTCTTCCAGTATAGAGATGGGCCCTCTAGGGGGTGAGAGGGGGGTAAAGTTAGCACTGAACCTATCTGCTAGGATGTTGGCAATATCAGTTGGTTCTGTATATTTAGTGCCATTGTGCTGTAACTCAGAGCAGATCTGAGTGTTCCCATTTAGATTCTTGACATAGCTATAGAATGCTTTGTGGTTGTCTTTAGAGTCAGTGGCAATTTTGTTTTCGTAACTAGCTTTGGAGAATTTTATGAGGGATCTCAGCTTCTTACTGAGTTTGACCAGGGAGTTCCTCCAGTCATGGGATTTTACTCTTTTTTTGCAACAGTTTCTTTCTTCTGTTGTAGAGTTTGTTTATGGCAGAGGACCACCAGATTGGCTTCCTTTTTTTGGAGGATAACATCTTGGTTCTATTAGGGATAGCATGATCCATGCACTCGTGTAAGTGCTTATAAAGTGCATTTGTGTAGGATTCGGCAGTCATACCTCTATTGTCCGTCTGCATGGGTGTCATGAAGTTTGCCACTTCTGTCTTAAGAAGTGTGAAGTTGGCTTTGGAGAAGTTTTTTACGATGGTTTCCTTAATTGGGGGTGGGGGTGGGATGTGGATATCTAGGCTGATTAGCTTGTGGTCGGATCTGACCAATGAGGAATTGCTCCTGAAAAGGGACAATTAGTCCATTGGGCTTTCTTTGTCAACAAATAGGAAAAATAAAATAAAATACATAAAGAAACTTGTGTGACCTTCTTGAAGAAGTTAACAGGATTTAACAAGTGTGATCTCTTGACAAAGGCAAATTGTTGTGGGTCAAGCCTAATGGAATTCTTGATATCATAATAAATGAGACTGGATATGACTCATAAGGCTGAGCGTACCATAAATTCCAGGATCTGTGGTAGGGTCGCCCTTATGGAGGGGTATTATCACAGCAGTCCACAGGACTTGGGAACATAGTCTGTAGCCACAAAAGTGCATCAGGATTTGTGAACATAGTCTGTAGCCACAGCAGTGCACCAGGATTTGGGAACATAGTCTGTAGCCACAGCAGTGCACTAGGATTTGGGAACTGGGAACATAGTCTGTAGCCTCAGCAGCGCACTAGGATTTGGGAACATAGTCTGTAGTGACAGCAGTGCAACAGGATTTGAGAACATAGTCTGTAGCCACAGCAATGCACCAGGATTTGAGAATTGGGAACATACTCTGTAGCCACAGCAATGCACCAGGATTTGAGAATTGGGAACATACTCTGTAGCCACAGCAGTGCACCAGGATTTGGGAACATAGTATGTAGCCACAAAAGTGCAACATGTTTTGGGAACATAGTCTGTAGTCACAGCAGTGCACCAGGATTTGGGAACATAGTCTGTAGCCATGGCAGTGCATCAGGATTTCGGAAATGGGAACATAGTCTCTAGTCACAGCAGTGGACCAGGATTTAGGAACATAGTTTTAGGAACATATCTTAGCTTAGGTGAAACAATTTTAAAACTGTTCAGCTAAAGCATGTCTGATGCTGTTTATTAAGTATCCGGGTATGTAGTTAAGAAACATGGATGAAGTGTTTTTGGTATTTGATAACACCTTAAGAACATATTCCTTACTGATGATAGGGTATGTAAGGCATCTGAGATAAGTGGTATTTGCACTGGAGTGTCAAAGGTAAAGTTTGTGAAGGTTTTTGCTAGTATATTTGCAAGATTTTTGGGGTAAGGGGGTTCCATTATGGAAAAGTTCAGAGCAATATTGGTCATCATGTCTTACTAGTTTTCCAGCATATTTATCGCTCACTTCAGAACTAATTCTCATTCATTTTTGGTCCTTATAATGCTTTTCAGTTTCTTAGTGATATTTTCCCACTATTAGCATATTGAGCAATTCTACCCATAGTGTACAAATTAAGGATTTTTTTGTCTTATTCTAAAGTTTTTGATGTCTGTTGACAATTGGGGGTGGGGGATGTTTTTAAATTTTCCATTGCATGTGGTGCTCAGGTTGAGGCTGCCAGCTATATGCATCTGAGCAAAAACTCCTTAATGATGTGGGCTGCTCTCCTTGGGCCATTGGTGTGATGTCATGGATAACTTTAGATATTTCATCATATAATTATATTAGGTTCACCCTTTGAATTCCTAAAATATGGAGATGTTTGTTACAGGAGTGTAGTGATTCTGACAACTTATTTGGTGATTAGGTAAGACTATGGGAGTGGAACAGTTATATGTAATATCTGTAAGGACCAGATCAGTTTTGGCCTCTAGTGGGTTTGCAAACTATTTGATCCAGAGATTTTCTGCTTATTGATTCAAAAAAATCTCTGGACATACTCTACATTAGAGGTATAGGTTCTCCAGTCTTTTGAAAAGTAATTTAAGTCAGCTTAAATTATAGAGTTGTTGCTTATGGGAATTATACTTTTAGGAATTTCTTCTAAAAGTCCAGGAATTAAGATTTTCAAATGGAGAGATATATCTGTGCATAATGAGTCATCTTGTCCAGGCAATAGTATTTTCAGTAATAGCATGTTTGTGTCTTTCGGCTTTTCCCGGTTAGGGGTCGCCACAGCGGAACTCCGGTCCACTAATGATTGGCAGTGGATTTTTATGTGCCAAGTTCCAAACCCTGATGCACAACCTTCAACGAAGGCATGCCCCTTCACGCATGTCTCCACGCAGAAGACGCTCTAGCTGAGAATCGAACCGAACAGCGTCTTACTGTGAGGCGACAACGCTATAGCAT
>NC_056732.1:433892272-434059772 GCF_019279795.1 Protopterus annectens | reverse complement strand
GCCTCTTCCCTGTGTTAACCAGTTCTAACACTTGAAAACTGAAACCATGTGTATTGCCTAGCTCTGATATATGTTTCGCAAGTGCATTGACAATATTGCACTTGCTGATTGCATAAACATGCTCTCTGATGCGCTCTCGTAATGACCTTGTGGTCATCCCCACATAAAACATCGTGCAAGCTTTGCACGTTGCTACATATACTAGACACAAAGACTTACAAGTGGCATGTTGTCTAAATAAGTACCTCTTGTTGGTTATAGGATGAGTAAAAGTGTCAGTAGTAGATACATACTTACATTGATTGCACATATGGCATGGAAAGGTGCCTATTCTATTGCTCTGAGGCGCATCAGAGTGACAGCGATCATAACATAACAGCCTGTTCAATGAAGGCATGTTCCTATATGCCACCCTAGGTCTTACATCAACTAAAGAACTAATCGTGTCATCTGTCATTAAAATACTCCAATGCTTCCTGAATACATTCAGGATGCTGTTATTTCTATTAGTGAAGGGAATAATAATCCTATTATGGTTATCATTAGTCCTCCTATTGACAGAATGAGAACGTCTATATGTTCTATTGATCAAAGGTGCTCCATCAGATAATCTATGTGAGTCACCTAAAGAAATGGCTTCGGATACATGTCTCATATTGTAACCTCTAGATAAAAAGTTCCTAGTAAGTGTCTGTTTGTGTTCATTATAAGCTGTCGTCTGAGATGTTAGTTTGGAGATCCTGACCATTTGATTGGTAATAATGTTGTTGTATATGTGCCGAGGATGCATACTCTCACGATGTAACAGGTTGTTTCTCCAACATTCCTTCCTATAAAGTTCAGTATCAAAGCCCTGATGGGTATTGATTATTCTAACATCCAAAAAATCAATGGTGTTTAAAGAATAAGTACATTCAAAACTAAGGAAATCTGTGGTACTATTGAGGTATGCTACGAAACTCAAAAGCTGTTCAACAGTTCCCCTCCACAACAAAACACATCATCTACAAATCTGTTATAAAATACAAGATGGTCAACAAAAACTGAATCTTCATTCAAAACAAAGCATTTTTCCCATTGTGCCAACACCAAATTAGTGTAGGCGTTGGCACAAGGGGTACCCATTGCTACCCCTTTTGTTTGTAGAAAATAATTGTCTCGATAGCAAAGGACATTATTTTCTAAAATGATCTCCAAAAGTGACATGTATCTAAAAATTACACGTTCAGATAATTTATAGTACACCAACATGGCCCTGACAAAATCCATGCCAGTAGTATTCGGGATGGATGTAAAAAGAGACTTCACGTCTAATGTAACCAATATATCATTCTTACAAAAAGAACAAGATTGACCATGATTGGCTAGTTTCTCAAGAAAATCCGTAGTGTCCCTTAAAACATGTTTAACCTCAAGAAGTAAGGGTTTAAATGCCTTGTCTAAATATATAGAAGAAGGTTCAGTCAACCAACCATGGCTGGACACTATGGGTCGCAGCGGTGGGTTAGTTGTGTTCTTGTGAATTTTAGGTAAACCTCTGAAAGAGGGCACCAACGGTTTGTCTACCATCAAGTATGTGTATAAGTCATTGTCAATGATTTCAGTCAGCATCAAGTCATATAGGCTGGCATGAACATCTTTGATTAAATTATTAAGTTTAAGGTTAGATAAGGGTAAATAGGTCTCAACGTCATTAAGCATATTCTCCATTGCATTACAGTAGTAAAATAAATAAATACATGGATGCATATGTGCATAAAGATATACATAGATATACACATATACATAAAATTACTTTTCATTACTGTCGGCAGTGAGTATTATTGGCACTGCCCATACTTTCCTGATATTTTCCCAGCTGATTAAATTAGAAAACCAGGCAGATGGTAGGTCTGACTAAGGCAGTCTGAAGTGAAGAGAAAGGCAAAGACAGTACCCCGGATTCACTAAAGCTAGTCCTGCACGGAAGTGCCTGTTTAGGAGCAGGATGGCAGCACACCATGCATATTAATGAATGCATGCTGCCCAAGCTCCTAGGCTTACATGGAGCGTATACGAGTGCAGGGGGCGTGTCTGAGAGCAGAGCTCTCAGAATAAACATGCCCCTACAATGTAGAACAGGAGAAAGGGGTAAGAAATGAGTGAGATCGCTCATAGGTGTCCACATATCCCCACCAACTGCCATGTGTACAACAGCAACAGTACATAAAATCAAATGAAGAACCCCCTTTATTTTTTTTTTTTAAATCCGAGTACAGCTAACTGTAGGTGCGTGGGTGTTCCCATCACTTAGCTACAGTTAAAGCAGCTTAAAAGGCTGAAGAGGATAACAAGGAAGATAAATGTAAATGAAACAGCATAGCAATAGTGTAGTAGGCAGAGTATTTCCTCTAATGAGCAGGCACTCCTGGTTCAAATCCCACTGTAGTACTGTCTATTTTACATGGCAAAACACGTTATAACCAATATTTTTGTTGCAAAACCCACTAAATAACATATACTTATGAACTGGAGTACTGCAGGAAATGCACATCTGAAGTGTCAGTGTCATAATGAATGAGATACTAGTAAGCAGGTTTAAGCACAAATAAGCAGTAGTAAGCATATGTAAGCAAAAGTAAATGTGTTTAAGTGCATTTGCATGGGGGTAAGCACTGCCTACAAAGACTAAGCAATTTAAAAGCTGAGTGTAAGAAACTGTAACTGGAGGTTAGCAGTGCTTACCGCCATGCAAACCTGCTTACAACTGCTTTAAAGTACCTTAATCACTATGTATCCAACGGCCCATTTTCTGCCCAGCAACAAAAAAAAAACATCCTCTGCAAGTCTCAAACCCAGGTCCCTACACCCTACAAACACAGTAGTTAACCACTAAGCCATCATCGCAGTACCTAATGCTGACATCTCAACAAACAAACCCTCACCATAGGAAAATCAAACTGAACATGTGAAATGAATCCATGTACAGTGTGATGTTGTATAACCTGCAACATAACATAAATATGTGAACTAGAGTACTGCAGTAAGGCCAGATGTGAGGTGTTATTGTTATAAAGTGTTGAAGTCCCCAGGACCCCATACAGTGTACGTACACATGAATCACAGATATCAGATGCAAATATAACATGTAACAAATAATAAATCAATGTCAAAAGGAAAATATAATGCTAATTAAATATAGGTTCATAGGTAGGTACTAGGCTATCAGCCCAAGGGCCTACGTAAGCCTAGCCAGCAAGGTTCCCTGGCTTATTAAGCAATGCTAAGCATTGCACAGCTCAGCTTACGTGGTGTAAGCAATGTGTAGGCCGGCTAACTCAATCTGCCCAGTGGTATACCCCTTTAAGCAATGCTAACATTAGGTAATCAGGTGTGCCCATAGCTTAGCCTTTTCAAAACCGTCCAATCACAGGAAAGTGCAGGAAATCAGGCGTATTTAAACCCCACAGGTGTCAGTAATTCCCATAACTGGTTGCAGCTCTCTACTGTAGGCAGAATGGCTGGAGTTGGGGAAGGCACTCGATTTAGAGCGCAGCGCTGGGGCACCCAGGAGTCCATATTCATGGTATGGCTCCTGGTAAAACACCATGAGGAGAGACTACTGCAGGGCCAGTACCAGGGAGCTCAGTATAAAGTGGAGGCCTGGAACAGTCTCGCCCCCTGACCTCACCAGTGCCACTGGTATCCGCCGGACTGGTGAGCAGGTCAGGCATCACCATGCTGACCTGAAGCAGCAGAGGGATGATCTCTTGGAGCAGTGGAGCCAAGAATCAAGGCAGATGGCCGATGCTCCAGCACTGAGTAAGTATCCATTCTACTACGTCGATAATGATTGACTAGCTTGTGTATACTATGGATAGGTAATGGCTAAATATCACTGTATTTCTCTGACAGCTGCAGATTAACAGGCTGCGAACCAGCAAGCCCATGCTGCTAGGATGCAAAGGCTGTGTCGTGAGGCAGGTTGGTAATAATCTTGCATGTACTGTTATAAGAAAAAAATATAACAGTTCTAGAAAGTGTTGTACCAGTATTAAAATGCATTGTGTATGGGATGTACTGAATAAATTAGACAATATGGCTGGAAGACTGTCATATAGGTTGTGCATAAATAAAGGTATAATATCTTGTGAATAAAAGTATAACCCCTGGAGTGCTTGTGTACATTCTGCTTTCATATGTTGTTGTAGTGCTGCATTCTATAAATGGTACTGTTGTATTAAGTAGTGTTACCCATACTGTTGAATGCAGTAAAATGTGTAGGAAGTTCAGTATAACAATGTTGGAAGTCCCAAGAGTTCAGTCATATAGAACAACCGAGGGAGACTTAGAAACCATTAGAATGCTTCACACCAATTCCCTGATAGCACAGTGTTCTATGAGGTCAGTTGTAATGTTTTTACCACATACAGCAGGGGTTTGAATCCTGGGAGTGGTAGTAAGTTGTATGCATAGTCATACCCCACAACTGTACAGAGTTTGTGAGAATGTTCAGATAGAAAGCTGTATACATAATTAGACCCAACAACTCTACAGACTTTGCTAGAATGTTCAGATAGTACGCTGTAAGCATAATCATAACCATCAACTGTACAGACTGTGGCAGAATGTTCAGGTAGTAAGCTGTATGCATAGTCATACCCCTCAACTGTTCTTATCTGTCCAGCATGTCCAGATAAATGGCCCATATCTGCTGCCTGGTAACCTGTTCCCCTGACAAATCAGTGAGATGATCCAAGAAATGTAGGCAGCTTATACTGACATATAATGGCTAGTGAGACCTGAACATAAAAAGAGAATGTATATGAAAGCGAACCTGTCATTGTAGCATCTCTCCCAAAGTGTATGACAGCTATTCCAAAATATGTCACATTAACACCTGCATCCTGTCAAGCCTTGACCAGAGTGTGTGCAATAACAGATTGTTAGGTATATGTATAACATCAACATGGAATCTGGGAGTATGTGTAGTATTCGTCAGGTAGTTAACAAATATTTCTCCACAGCTATAACAGGTAAGAGGTGTAGACTGTAGTTACAACACAGTTCACTCCTATACATGTATACAAGCATGGAATCTGGGAGTATGTGTAGAATCTGTCAGGTAGTGTTAACAAATATTTTCCCCATAGCTATAACAGGTAAGAGGTGTAGACTGTAGGTGCACCACAGTTCACTTATATACTTGTCTACAAGCATGGAATCTGGGACTATGTGTAGAATTTGTCAGGTAGTGTTAACAAAGTTCCCTCCACAGCTATAACAGGTAAGAAGTGTAGACAGTAGTTACAACACAGTTCACTCATATACTTATCTACAAGCATGGAATCTGGGAGTATGTGTAGAATATGTCAGGTAGTGTTAAAAATATTTTCTCAACAGCTATAACAGGTAAGAGGTGTAGACTATATGTAAGACACAGTCCACGTATATACTAATCTACAAACATACCATTGTACAAAGTAAGGCCATTGGGTAGTGTAATAATACATGTAAGGGACAGATCACTGCAATGACTAAGAAAGTTGTGAAAACTACAGGGGTATATTAGTTGTTAATTGACCTCTCTCTCTCACCCCCACCATATGGGCAACAATAACCTAATTACACACCTAAATGGATATGTGTACACTCCATTCTTTTGTTGGGACATATATCCTATTGGTTTATAAATATTCACATTTTGTTCTATGCATGTGCCATGTTAATATACTCCCATATTGGTGGCCTGTTGCCATCAATGAAACCTGCATGCTGTTGCAATGGTCACTGTTGTCCCATATATGCATGTGTTCTGCTCACCATGCAACTATTGTAAATCTGGTGTCTTAGGTTAATGGGAATACCTATGCATGCTGTTATAACTAATCCTGAATGCTGCTGACTATTACTAACCGATATCTGTCCTAAAACGCCAACACCATAGCTCATATGGGAAGGCAGGTCGCAGCGGACCCACCTGTCCCACCTTAGCTGGCCCTGACACCGGGCACCAGCATGTCTGGGGCCCAGCCTCGGACCTTCTTCTCCATTGGCCCTGCACCGCCTTTGTGTGGAACCACCTCAGGGAATGAGGCTTAGCCCCCCTCTAGGAGTGGGGGCAGAGAGGTACCTGTCACCCACCATCAGGTCCGGGCAGTGGTGCATAGGGATCTCAACAGGGAGATTCGAGATCAGCTATGCCAGCTTGAGGGCCACCTGGCACAATTAGATGGTGAGCCTGTCCCTCCTACCCAGCTCCCAGAACAGCCACCTTTGGGGCCATGAAGGTATAGTGGTGACTGCCCATGGGTAGGGACCTCAGTCCCACTGTTTCCATTTGGGGGCTCATGGGCTTGCGACTTCCAAACACCCCTCCCCATCCAGCATGTTTACCCCCCACATGTGTCATATAATGCCCCGTATGTGTCTTATTTGTCTTGTCTGTTAACTTACCCAACTTACCTCCCCAAATATACCTACTACCCCTCCCCAACATCCCACTCTCACCTGAAAAAAAAAATAAAGGGCAATCTGTTCCCACAAAAAAAAATCGCCCCATACATAGCTGTCCATTTCTCACACGTGTCCACTGGACACAAATAATCTGGTCTAATTGGCATCACAATGAATTATTGTTGTCCTCACCCCCACCCAGGGGTTTGAGTGTCCAAATCTACCTCCAAATTCAGTGTATATGCACAGCTGTTGCTGTAGAAGAAATGGGCAGCTACGGCCCTTCCCTACACCCTTCCTGCACATCCCTGGCTATTTCCCCTACTGTCTTTCCCTCTTTGTGCCCCTTTTTTCACAACTTTCCTATCAACCCTTTTTTCTTTTCTTTTAAAGAAATTAGCGCGGGGGTAAGTGGGAGTAAGCACTTTTAAGCAGCAGTAAGTGGGTTTAAGCCTGTTTGTGTGGGGGTAAGCACTGCCTATACAGGTTAAGCAATTTAGAAGCTAACAGAGTATAAGAAACTGTAACCAGTAGTTAGCAGTGCTTAGCTCCACCCAAACCTGCACAAGCCCACTTACAACTGCTTTAAAGTGCCTTAATCACTCTGTACCCAATGGCCTGTGTTCTACCCAGCAACAAAATAAACAGCCTCTGCAAGGCTCTAACGCAGGACCCTGCACACCATAGACAAAGTGATTTACCACTAAGCCATGCCAGATATACCTAAATCTGATGTTTTCAGAAACATACCATCCAGCCCAGTCATGCAACAGTACAAAGAATGTATACCAACATCTAGATGTATATGTGTGTGTGAGTGAATATATTAATATCTAAACAGATACACTATATCTATATATGTTTATATATCTATCTATATATATATATATATATATATATATATATATATATATATATATATTTATGTATATTTAGAAATATATGCATATATATATATATATATATATATATATATATATATATATATATATATATGAACATATATACATGCAAATGTCTACATCGTCACATGTATATGTCTACACCTATATGTCTACATATACACAGCAAGGTACATATATGTACGCAGATATATATCTATGTAGGTATATACGGACCTAGTCATATATATGTCAGCAGATATATATATCTATATAGGTATATGTGACCATACATCTATAGATAGCAATGGTAGAGTAACAAAAACAAATATGTCCACATGCACCATTAATGGGGTTGCAAGGCCCCAAACAATATACGTCTTGTACGAATAGGCATACCCCCCCACAACCAATCACGTCCACCCTGCATTACACTACCAAGTGTTGCAGATCCCATAACCAGGACCTGACATGACATGGGCACAAGATGTTAACAGTACTACATCCCACCTGTATGATGTCAGGCTGGTATTGGTAACATATGCAGTACAGTCTGGCTTCCATAGGAAATGTAAAATCTGAAAGCTATCAACATCCCCAGGATACATATACATAGACACATATATGCAGATACAGATATACATATATATATATATATATATATATATATATATATATATATATATATTTACATATATAGAGATATACATGTGACTACACATGCACATGCAGATATATGTACAGTAAGATACATATGTAGAAGACGCAAAAAATATGGAACAGCCACTATGCCTACAGTTCACACCTGAACACCTGGACACTGTATGGGCCACCCATACAAATGACAATCACTGCCTGCAACATATACCCACTGAGAGGTCATAAGACAAAACACCACACACAGGTTTTCAGAAATGGAAAACTTTTATTTGTGTACTATTACAGTTCTATATACTGTTTCTACTGTAATTGGGATTGTCTTCACAGACATGGTGTGTGTGTGGGAGGTCACATCTGCTTTCCACATGTGTGCCATTGGCTACTGACAGAGACACTAAGGACATCATAATAAAGTACCGCTTCTAGCACGTACTGCCCCTGTCGACTGCAGCAGAGATATTGGCCAATATGTGTGGACAGTCTGACGCACTCTGTACAGTTCAGAGGTATACACAGAACCCCTTAGTGCAAAACATGTGTACCATACCTGACAATATGGATGTTAACAGTCATGTAGATGGGTATAACACATAATGACTGGTATACATATGCCGCCATAGGTTATGCATTCACACACCCCTGTCTGGCCTGACCCGTAATAACCACTGGTACAGGGATGCTATGGCCACATACTACCCACTAGATATTGACGTACATCTGTACAGCATCCCACTGCTCTCTCTGACATACATGACTGTTAAGGGAGGCCAGGCAGCAGTACATCTGGCAAGTACCTGCACATGACATCTCACTGGGTAAGTACACTAAGCTGCTAGGCATGTAACAATGCACTGTGCAGGCTACAGGCAGACTGATTCAACACTGGGCTACATCTCCTATGGGGGAATGCACATGTACCTGCATATATAGCAGGCTGTATAGGCATGTTACAGCACAGGGTAAGATCCACCTGTGTGAAAGTGCATAACCACAACCAATGAGAACACAGCCACAGCCACATATGTCAAGCTAGCATGATATTACAGTATATGGATTATCTGTTCGACACCATCCTCATATGTGGCACTCACACACTAACCCTACATATACTGGGCCGCTACATAGTTTGGTCTGATGGCTGACTGTGGTATGGGGCATGTGTGTGTATGGCCCTACAAACATGTAAGCCAATAAAGTAACATACAGTGGAGCAGCATGTAACATCAGATAGGACGGGACCTAGGACGATGACAACTACCACATTCTGTACACAGGCCAAGGTACATATTAACAATACACACACTGTCAACATTCACCATAAGCAAACAGACCTCAGTACTGTACAAACAACCACAGTATGCCCGGGTTATGTCATCAAATATAACCCCTACTGTACATAACGTGTAGCAGTCTGATATGTCACTGGCTTGTTATCAGATATGATGACACTAATTATGGTGTACAGCACATATGCACCTCTTAATGCATGACATATGTACAAAGGTTGAATTAGTTGTGGCTGGAAGCACATACACAGGGCCAATATTGACACGTTGCTGTGATAACATCATACATTTACTGGGTTTGTAGAAACATATGTCCTATGAGGGATATGAAGTCAGTAACTGTCATGGCTTTCACCATCTACAGACTGCAATCCTCACACTACCTGCTGCAGTTCACAGATACATGTTCTGTAGGTAACACATGACACAAAAGGCACCACACACTGCCCAGTCTGCAGATGACCCTACAGATGGGGAGTCCTTATAAACATACAACTGACATGGCAGTTATTCATACATGTAGGACAGCCATATCCCCACACACCCTGTTAAACCAGCATTACTCCGAATGCAGTATAGCAGCACTTACAGTCTGTAGTCAGGTCAGGCACATCCCCTCCTGTGTGTTGGCCTGTTTCCACAGTGTATGTTATCAGAGGTAAATCCCCACTCCATCTGAGATGCTGTTTGCCAAACAACAGAACGAGGTCTTACTCACAGTGAATGAAAAGGACCAACACAAACATGATGTTCCTAGAAAATGGAGTGTGTTTCCATGCAATTGGCTATGGGAATGTTACCACAGCAGTTTCACATGCAATCAGCTAGGGGAGGGCTGCAATTCATGCAGAGGCCATTAGCTGATCATGAGCATTACCTAAAATGCGCATGCTGCTGCTTAAGAAAAGCAGGTATAGGTCTCCACATCCACCAGTGAGGGAGTGAGAGAGGCAGACAGAGGCATCGACAATTCGGGGAGGGGTGGGAGAGTAAAACCTAAGCATGTTTGTGTCACACACCTACCAGCACATGGTATCAAACCCCTGATGACTATGTAGTGCTATCACAGTCCTATGCAGTTGTTGGATGCACCACCATACCTCTCAAGTGTACCTCATTACGAGGAACGTACCTCATTTGGGGTCTTAAAAAGTTCATGTTCCTCGAAGTTCCTCAAAATTCCACATTGAAAGACTCTGTCACACATTCAGTGTTAGGAATTTTTTTAAGTGAAATCCATTGTAAATAGAAATGAATAATATTAATTCATTAAACTATCTTCTTTATAAGTAAAACCAGCATATTTTAACCATCCTATGACCTTCCTAGTAGAAGTTGTTAGTAAGCCATTAGTATGTGTTCCACATTTTGCCTATTTGTTCCACATTATGAGGGCTAGTGTTCCTCATTTAGGAGATGGAAAGTTGAGAGCTATGTGCACCACATAGGTTACATGTTGTGGAGGCTGCAGAACATATATGTGATAGTGAGTGACATCTGCAGCAGGGATATGGTAGCTATAGGTTAGGTGATGTACACGTGCCTGTCAGCATGAACAGGTGCCAGCATCAACACAGCCACACTCTCACAGGGACACACACACATTGACACACTTGGCAGGGCCAGGGATACAGCTCATCCATAGTGAGATTGCCACAACACATTACTATGCAGGTATCACATGCACCACATGGGTCATACAGAGGTTATATGGGCAAAGGGTATGGGGAGGTGTCTTACATCAGACAGCATGCTTCAGTATGCCACTGGGGGTTGTAGTGAGTGTGGATGTGATCATACACATCATACAACACACACATGAACACACAGGGTACCAGTACTGACATGCATGGGTGCATTTCTGCACGGGTATGTGGTGGTCAACTGTGCCAGATGGCTATACAAGGCTAGATGATGGGTATACCTTGGCATCAGGTTACATGACAATGGTCTGCATTGTTGATCAGGCCTGTGATTTCTGCATTTTCCCACACAGGTGGGTATTGTATCCACCATCCAGTCACCTGGGTGGCTATTGCATGTGGCCAATTCTGTGCATCGCTTGCCATGTATGTGCTCCCTAGTCCATGACATGGATGGTGTCTGGGATGTGCACACCTCCCACATGCATGTACAGTGACATGTTGAACTGTACCTGGTGTGTTGGGCCCATGTTGTTTGCACAGATTATCATCAGATGTGCCAGTATTGATCAACTCTGGCAGGAACTGGTGATGGACAGCAGGTTAATCATGCACCTACATAGATAGCATACTAACAACATTCCCTGGCATCAGTGGCATCTGTCCATACAGAGCATGTTTTCAGGTATGGTATGTCCTGTGTGGGTCACATGTGATGGCACCACAGGTGTTGCAGGTGTCCAGTGGGGAACATGGGGAAGCTGCACTGTCTGCATGTATGTGCCTATTGGACAGATGGACAGGGTGCCATGCCCTCTGTAGGCCACTGCAATCACTCCATAGTTACTATCAGTCACCAGTAAGCAGTGTACTACACACATATTGGCTGTTGCCTCAACATATGTGTGTGTGTGTATGTGATATGGGTTGAGAGTGTACTCTAGGTAATACTGCAGTTGCTAACTGTGATTGTCTGGCTGTGATGTCACATGTATGGGTATGGATTTGCATCCCAGCCTCTTGGCTATTTCACATCTGTTATCCCTGTACAGTGGGCATTGTGATATAGGGCCACCATAAAAGACATTCGCAAAACCCACCACCCATTGGGCCCAGGTGTCATACACACACACACCTGTCACATCTGGGAGTTGAATCCCTACCGAACTAATTTATTACACTACAGCACTAAGTGGTTATATTATGTGCCTCAGAGATTACTGGTGTAATCTTCCTCCAAAAATGTATTTCACATTGGATGACATCAGCAGGACTGCCAAAGTAGGCCATTGGACATGTACTGAGTGTGACGAGCATAAAATGCATTGCTCCCCACACAGACATTGAAACACACACAAAACATCCACATCTGACATGTGTGGGTATAGAACGCCTAACAGAGGTCTATATCACACTATAGCATTGAGCTGTTATAGAACGCACCACGGAGATAACTAAAGACTAGCCTAAAATGCATTGCTCCCCACACAGACATTGAAGCATACACAAAACATACACAACCGACATGTGTGGGTATAGAACCCCTAACAGAAGTCTATATTACACTACAACATGGAGCTGTTATAGAACACACCAGAGGGAATACTGAAGAACTCTTTCCCCAAGAGTGTATTTCACATTGGATGACATCAGCAGGACTGCCAAAGCAGGGCACTGGAAATGTGCTGAATGTGACTAGCCTAAAATGCATTGCTCCCTACACAGACATTGAAACACACACAAAACATCCACAACTGAAATGCAGGGGTACAGAACCCCTAACAGAGGGTTTATGTCACACTATAGCAGTACACAGTTATGGCATGCACTACAGGGATTACTGAGCTATATTGTTCCCAGAGGTGTATTTCTAGGTGGATGACATCAGCAGCCTTACCAAAGTAGAGCATTTCAATTGTAGGGAGTGTGACCACCCTAAAAAGCATCACTGTCTACACAGACAGACACACACACACAGTTGCCAAGGCAGGGGTTAGAACTTCTATCTAACTAGTTTATCACACTATAGCAGTATGCAGTTATGGGACAAGCCAAAGAGATTTTTGGGATACAAATCTCCCAAAGGTGTATTTCACAGCAGATGACCTCAGCAGGCTTGTCATAGTGGGGCTATGGGAGCGCAGTGTGTGTGCATGGGCCATAACCCTTTCATCTAGGGGTTGACACGCCACCTTTCATCTAGGGGTTGACACGCCACATGTGGTCACAACCTGGGTCATATTCCACAGGTACGTGTATACAGCTGCTAGATGACTACTTCCTTGAACAGTCATGTTGCACAGCTGGCACGTGCATCAGATACTCTGTAATGCTGACAGATACCGGTGGCTAGTATCTGCAGTGTGTGACATTAGACCATCACGTGGTTGTGGCCCTTTGGCTGTGTGCTGTGTGGGAGAGCCCTGGATGGCTCCTTGTCACAGTCACCCTCTTACACACATCTATGTATGTCTACATTTGGCTTATTATAGTGTGTTGTCCTTACATATATGCCTGTATTCCTATCCACTGTGTGTGCAAAGCATGTGTGGTGCATACTGAGGCGTGTCTGCACTAACATCTGCGGCTGTCAGATATGTCTGGTCCACTGGTGTTGGCAGACATGGCCTTCATGTGTTTAAGTGTCTGAGCATACTCAGTATGACCTTTCAGTATGTTGTTGACTGACATTGCCTTAATTACTCTAAGTGTGTGGGCATGCCCAGTATGGCCATCTGTATTGAATGTGTGGATCGAGTCCAGGTAGTTTGTACTGCAGTGCTGACTTTTGTATTGTACACCTACAGGTAGCATGCTGTCTCTGCAGGGTATCTGTCGATCATTTGGCATGGACTGTTACTACATTTCTGCATAGGATGGGGGGGGGGCACACCTGACTATTTCTACATTTCTACCCAGGATTGTGGGGAGGGCACACCTGACTGTTACTATATTTCTGCGTAGGATGGGGGGGAACACCTGACTATTTCTACATTTCTACACAGGATTGGGGGGCACACCTGACTGTTACTATATTTCTATGCAGGATGGGGGGAGCACACCTGACTATTTCTACATTTCTACACACGTTTGGGGGGGCACACCTGACTGTGACTACATTTCTGCATCGGATGAGGGGCACACCTGACACTTGTACACATTTGCTAGGACTGTACTAGTATGTCGGGTACTCCATTTCAGTCTGTAGTCTTACCTATCATCCTGGCTAGAGGCATACCAGTGTACTACAGATCTTAGCTTTTAATTACCTACATATTAGTTTCTGACTTCCTACCCTTCAGAACTGACATCCCACTGCCTGACCTGCTGTAGTCTGTCTGTGTAGGCCTGGGGGGGGGGGAGTTACCCATAGGCCTCATTCAGAGGCCATAGCCCAGCCTTTGTTTGTGTTTGTCTACACCTGCCCTGCTGGTTGTGACTGTTGTTGCATATGTGATCCTCCCCGACTGGCATTTGTGAGTCACTTACCTTGTGGGTGTCCCAATATTGAGGGTGGTGCTGCAGGACTGCCTATGTTGGATGCACATACTACACTCCCTACATATGGTAAGGCACAGGTAGTGTACTGTTTGGCACCCCTTTTACTGTATGTGAGAGTCAGAGTGAGGTGTTATTCCGCTATGCGTTGCCTCTTAGCCAAGGCCAGGGCATACTGGGCATGCCTCCTTCTGCCTACTGGGGCGGGCTCAGGTTGTTCCTCCTCCAAGTCACTCTATGCCTGTGCAGGCCTTGGCAATGGTGGGGGGCTGTGTGGCCCTGCACCTTGCTGTTCCTGCTGTAGCTGTTTCCACAGGATCATACTGTGTAGCATGGCACATACAAGGACAATTTGGGTACATGTAGCTGGTGAGTACTGCAAGGCTCCATCAGATGTGTCCAGGCACCAGAACCGTGACTTGAGCATCCCAAACACATGCTGTACTATAATTCTGGTCTATGCGTGTGCCTCATTATGGAGTTCTTGTTCGGGTGTGTGTGCATTTTTGATGGGTGTCATCAGCCACAACTCCAGTATGTATCCAGCATCCCTCACTTGGTGACCATGAGGGATGTCCCCATTGACAAATCTCTGGTACAGCTGCGTCAGATGCCAGATGTGGGAACCGTGATAGCTTCAAGGGCAGCCAGCACACACATTCATTATTATGCCCTGGGCATTGCACACGACCTGGCAGTTGATGGAGGGGAAGTCCTTGCAGTTGGTGGTGCTTTGATGCATATGTGCATGCAGTTTATAGCACCCACTACCTCAGGGTATTCTGCTATTTGGTGGAACAGTTGCATATTGCTGGCCAACGCCTCACAGGTGTTGGGGAAAAATACGTGCTCACTGACATGTACTGACATGGCATCCAGGAACTGGTGGAGTACCCTGGATGCTGATGCCTGTGAAATTCCCAGCATATCTCCAGTTGGCCTTTGGAAGGCACCTGTAGCTAATATTCGTAGGCCTACACCTACCTTAGTATCCACTGGGATGGGTTCCCCTCTATTAGGTCTGTGTGTTAGGCGTGGCCGGCACAGCTTAACAATTTGCTGTAGGAGGTTCCTGAACACTCTATAGCACTCCACTATCTCCAGCTCATGTAGCCCCTGGTAGGTTACCCTTGGTCTGTACACTCTTCTCCATCTCCTCACTGTGGGTTGGTCGACAGCATTCACATCCTCACCACCCCTCAGTCTCTTCCACAAGTTGTATGATAGCTATTGCAGCCCCTATCATTTTGCTGTTGTGAGTGTTAAGAGTTTACAACTTATTTACACCAGTGGTGTAGAGTGTGGGAAAAACCAGAGGTGAAGGTTTTTGCTTAGTTTATAGTAGTGTTCTGGGCTGCATTGGTCTGCTGTCTGTGTAATTGGCTGATTCTGATACATTTCACCAGCCAGCTAAGCTAGCTCTCCTTGGTTAACTTCATACTGCTGTTTACCCTGCCCATTGCCTTCCTGTTTAAGCCTGTGTGCACGCCATGCAAACAGAGTGCTTAAATGTGCACACTGCTGCTATTTCCTTGTTTAACCTCTGTTTTCTTCCTGTAAACCTGGTGCGTGGCGCGCACACCCACTTAGGCTTTGTAAAGAGTGCTAAGCAAGTTTAGACACCCCCCCCCCCAGCTTAGCTGTGCTAAGCTAGGAGCAAACCCAAGTCACAGGGCTCCAGTCTGCTTACAATATGCCTGACACACACACCCATGATGTCACCTAACTCCTAGGCTTGCACCAAGCTATTCCTACTCTTACACTGTTGGGGCCTGACTCACATATTGGGGAAAACTGGGATTCACTACCCTTCCCCTCATTTGCATAGGATTGCCTGCTAATACATAGTTACATGTCTCACACTGAGCCTCCCCACTTAGCAACCACTACTCACTAGCCAGGTTGTCTTCTGCCTGCCATTGACTTGCATGGCAGAATAGTGATTTTAGTTAGACTGCTTATTTTGGGTTTATTTTATTATTTCCCCCATCACCTTTGTGTGCCACTGCCCTATACTTAAACAGCCGAGATCGACTAAAAAAAAAAAAAGTTGATTTTTGTATTTTTTTATGTTTGCAATGCCAATGGCTTTATACTTGGCCATTGGCATGCTTACTACATGATATGCAGCCTTTATTTGGAGCTGTCATAGCTCCATTTTGGATTTTGCAGAAATGTACTCGGTTACTAACCGAGTACATTTCTGCAGGTAGCACTACTCTTGCATGGTCTGTTGCAAGCTTTCTGGATTGCAATATCACCTCCTTTGCACGGATTTCACCTGCAAATGGGGTGATTTGCATAGCAGGGCTTAGTCCATGCAGGATTAGTGCAGGAGCTCTCGTGCACGCCCCCGCAGACTGTTCCTGGATCGCACGGCAGACATATTGCCTGCTTGAGCTCCTGCACCGATCTTGCACTCCGTGCAAGCTTTTGAGAATTTGGGGGATTGATTGCTATTTGAATCACAGTAATGTGGTAACATGGTGTGGCCTGGTTATCAATCACATATGCATTTTCAGGTTAAATTTTGAGTTAATCTGTTAACTACTTCAAGATAATTATGTATATTAATTATACTAATGAGTATTCTTTTCTCCGGTTTGATTCTCAGCTGGGGTGCCTTCTGTGTGGAGTCTGCATGTCCCCCCTGTGGTCGCGTGGGTTTTCTCCGGGTGCTCCAGTTTCCTCCCACATCCCAAAGACATGCAGTAGGTGGATTGGACACTCTAAATTGGCCCTAGGTGTGCGTGTGTGTGTGTCTTCTGTGGAAGGTTGGGCACTGGGCTGGCAACTCGACACTGTAAAACTCCACTGCCAATCATGAACGGACAGATGATCCGCTGTGGCGACCCCTAACCGGAAAATAGCCGAAAGAAGAAGAAGAAGAATTATACTAATAAGAATCCTACCCTAAAATATTTATATGATGAAAATTTCCTTCCTTCTTATTTAAGAAAGCATGTTTAAAAAAAAAAAAAAACAGGTTAGATACAGTTTCTGTAGTATCAGTTGCTGAAATATTTCAACACTTAGCAGAAAGGGATTTTTAATGATAATGAGGTGATTACACGATTGCTGCACTTAACATTCTGTATTTCTAGCACCTAAGTGGAGGGGTTGTGCCCATCATTTGCATGCAGAATCAGTAGTTTAAGTTGTGAAGACAGATTTTGCATCACTTAGGTCAGCATATTTTATTTTATAGCACGTTTCTTAGTACTTCAGTCAATACGTAAGGCAGAATTCTGCATTTAGTCAATCATTTATCTTTACCTTCAAACACTAATATAGGAACCTGCGATGATATTCTATGCTTGTTTTTGCTGCCTTATGGCTATTCAGTTGTATTTATTCCTGCAGAACAAAAATAAGAATATATGTTAGGTATTTAGCAGATCATCCTAGATAAAGAGAGGGGGTAATGGATGATGATATTCCACTACACAGCACTGTGGTGCCATTCTAACACTATCTTTCAAAATCTGTGTGCAGCACTCCATTCTCAACACCATGATAAATTCCAGTTGCAGGGATAACCCTTGTGGTGGACAAGAGATCAATATACGTAGAAAATGTCTTTCTGATCTTGATTATATATCTAATAACTAATGGCATCTGTTAAATAACCTACAGCTCCACCAGCTGGCTTTGCATATTGCGATTTTAATGAATTTTGCTTGGTGTGCTGTTTTAAGTAATGTGCTTATCAGCTTCTTCAGACATCTCATTTTAGGAGATACAAGGCATGCAGTTTATTTAATTAATCTATTTATCAGTTTGTTTTGCTCACAAGGATTTGGTATGCTGATTCAGAAGTATATCAAATACCACAACATAGATACAGTACCTCTGTGACAGTTAAACATTAACTACTGTCTAATAAAGATTCAGTATTACCACATAAAACAAGTCACTTTCTCATGTTGTACAGCTGTGGCTTACTTAATAGTCTAAAAATGCTAAAATATTATTCAGTGCATCTGTTAATCTTGGATAACTTAAGAAGTATTTTCTGGCTTCTCAATGTACAATTCATATCCTGTATGTATTGTGAATAAAAGTTTATAATATAGTCCACAGGGTGTTTGTCTGCTTAATGTGTACAATAGTTTTATAATATTTATCAGAATTCATTTATTGTTAAATCTGCACGCAGAAAAAATATGAAGCTTAGAGAAATTGTGTTTTTATTTCATTCTCTGTATGCAAAATCATACATGGTGTATGTGTGTATGTGCATACACATATAGACTGATAGACATACAGATAGATCGATAGATAGATGTTAGCTGCTGTGAATTTTATTAAAGTGATTTTGCCTTCCCTTCTGTATGCTATCTAGAAACACAAATAATTATCTTGTGTGATTTGTAGTTTTTTGGACAGTGCCACCTGTTTCCTATCACACAGTTAAATACTAGAATTTGCTTTAGTTGTTTATGATCCCTTTTATTATTACAATGTGTGCATATTTCCTATATACAAAGTTCATAGGCTCTGGATTAAGTGGTATTAACAGTTTTGTCTGGTGATATGTATTAACTGGTGTCATACTGAAATATTTCAGCATCAGGTAAACTGGATGCTCCATTTTATTTTCCTTGGTTGTATTATATGTGTATTACACTAGTATTGCATAAATTGATCTATATTAATCAACTACAGAATGCAGCTGCAGACAGAAGAATTCCCATTGGTTGCATTTTGCTTGGCATACTATTTTACAAGTGTCGTTTTTATTTTAGGTTTTGGATCCAACAGGACCCTTTTCACAAGTACATTTTTGTACTATTATAACACTCTTATATTAACCCTATACTTTTACTCACTGTTAATTCATTTACATCAATGTCCTGACCACCTTTTAATGCCTCTTTCATCAATTTTTCCTCTGCACCAAGCCTGTTTTCTACAGTCTTTATTAATCTCAGCCCTGGCTTATGCCTGAAAAGGGTTCTTGGACCAGTGTACCTACCTGGTTAACAAGTGTATAAAACATAAAATAAATAAGTACATCCCTATTCATTCTATATCTCTGTGACCTACACAGCAGTCATTTGTACTGCTCCCATTACTGATCAGCAGTTAATTTTCTCTCCTTTCTTTTCTTTACTGTCCGGTGTCCTATCACATCCATGAACACCTTTGATTTCCTCCTTGTATTAGCTAATAAAGCTTGGGACCCAGATTGCAACCTATGACATAAAAAAAGCTCTAGCCACATTTATTTTACTCATTTACAAAGTTTCCTTTTATTAGATGACAAATGTTTACCTCAGGAATAAACTGGGCTTATTATTAGTCTGAGAGTGAAGGAGATCCCTGAACCTTTCCTAAGTTAAAAGGCTGAAATTCAGTTGAGTAATCAGTTCTGTCTGCTCGACCTCTGTAAATGTTAGCAATATTATGGTTTGTTGGGGCTTGCCACTCTCAGGAGAGGCCAGGACTCTGCATATGTATTAGTCATCTACTTCTGCCTGTCTGCCTGCTACACACAGTCAGTTAATCCTGCATTCCAACCACCCTATCATTTACCTCAGGCAATGCTTTTCCATGATACCTATTCCTTCCTGATATCGCACCCAACAAATGGAATGCTTTCAACACTACCAGTTATTCTTCTACTATTACATGGTATTAATGGGTAAACATAACTGAGATTCCTCACATGTTGCAGCAGTTTCTACCAATGGTATGTCAGAAGCCAGTGCCTCCTGACCAGTATGCAAACAGAAGCTTTGGACTTCCCTATTTATAATCTAGTATTAAAATCATTTCCGAAGATTATTATATAAAGCATTTCACTAAAGAACTTTTTTCAGCAAATACCCATTAATTTCATTCTAAAGATCAGTCTGCCATTCTTCTTCTACCACTTGGAGACTTTCAACCAAATCTTATTCACTCTTCAAGGATATGCCTTAATATCATTACCACTAAGATGGCCATCACTGGGTTAGGAGTTGGCATAATGGTTAAGGTACTTACTTCATTTACAAGAGATACAGGGTCTGATTCTCAGTAAGGGAAATTGGCTAGGCTTAAAATGACCCCCAGAGTCAGTTATTCTTTTACTTACTTGTGAACTGGACAGCAGGTCTTATATCCAATGTATTAAACAAAGCTGTATAGGTTTATTTATTTGTTTGTTCTCTTGTGTACTATTTAACTGACTATATATCTGTCTATCTACCTAATATATTTACTTTGGTTTGTTTACCAGGTAAACAATTTGGTTCAAAGTCCTTTTTCAGCCATTTCCCAGGCCATAGGCAACAAGAAATACAATGGACACATAAATACACAAAAGACAGCATTTCAATGCAAAATTCAAATATTTGGATACAATCTTTACACATCTATAGCATACAATTGTGAATGAGCAGAAGCTATACAGATTATATTTGTAACTGTAATACTCTCTACTTTACTGAGCTAAAGCAAGCATACTGAATTTATTCTACGTTGTTTCACCTACTTTCTACAGAATTAAAGCCACCAACATTGTGAATATGCAAAGTGTTATTTGCTGATACCATAAGTGCCACCAGTTACCCTTACCAACTGGTCTTGTTGTAGAGGTGCACTCATCTATCCTGACCCATTTGGGTCCTATCTGTGATCCAGCTGGCTATCCATTGGGTGACGTAGGGTCTTATACCTAATCTTGTGAGCTTGTCTACGATGCCTGAGTGGTTTATTGTGTTGAACACCTTGGTCAGGTCATGATAGGCCATATGCTCCAATTTGTTCTTATCCATTGCTTTGTTGACATTCTCAAAGAAGTCCACCTGGATGAGCAAACATGACCTAATCTTGACAAAACCAGGCTGAGTTGGGTCCAGTGTTTGATAGTTTCCAATGTCATTATTTATCATATCCATGATAATTATTCCCATGGCTTTACATATGAAACTAGTCAAACGTATGGATATGTTGTTATCTGAGTCCATGGATGCCCCCCACCCCCATACTGGATAACATTTGCAGTCTTCTATTTATTCATCTTGGAGCCTGTTTGGAGACTACAGATAAATAATAATTCTTGAGAGCCCAATAAGTCATGTTTTATGCTGTTTAAGTGGCAACTTGGGATATTATCAGGACCCATCAATGCAGTGTTTTTGGCCCTGGCGAAAGCATTGAGGACCTGTTTCATAGTGATAGTGTGTGCCACATGAGGGGGGTAAACACCTCGGATGGGGAGGGTGTTGTGGAATCCAAAGTGTATGTGCCACCAGAAGGCAGCAGCTTGACTGAGGTCCCTACCCATGGGCAGTCCACACTACTTCTTCACTGCCCCGAAGTTGGCTGTGCTGCAGGCTGGGTGCCAAGGCCAGCCAGCCCGACCAGGTTGTCATGTCTGTCCTCAATCTGGTGTAGGTGATGCTCATAGATCCTATGAACAATCTTGCGCACTATAGCCGGTAGTCAATCCTGGATGACTACCACCCATCTGACACTGCTCCTGGGGGGATGGGCCCCATCCCCTGAGGTAGTTCCACCTGAAGGTGATGCAGGGCCAGCAGAGGGGGCACCACTGGTTTGGGTGCCAGACATGCTGAGACCTTGTGCCATGGCCAGCTGAGGCAGGGTAGGCAGATCAGCAGGAACCGGCCTACCCTGATGTGCTGTGGTTATGGAGGTGAAGCAGTATATTTAGATTAGTTATGAACAAAACCCATTGTTAGTAATAATAGCATGCCAGAACATTGGAAATAACCCCATTACATTTCAATGCATATTATGTGAAACACAATGAGTAACAGAACAGTTAGTATATTAATGGTATGCCAGTAACAGTTACGGCATATGGCCAACAGAATAGGTAATTCAACAAGATACGTATGTTAATATGCAACCATTGTAATACATAAAAATAATAAAACACATGCCCCAAAATAAAGTTTATGGAACATATGTTGATAGTAAACCATAACCAATAGATAACAATAATAAATATTTGAAGATGAGGGGTGGGGAGAGAGAGAAATATAGTCCATTAATACAATTATAGGCTATATATTTGACAAGAGTACTGCTATCTACTCTACAGGTCTGTCCTTTATTTATGTGTAAAAGTGCCCTATAGCTGCTGTAGCACATACATCCCTCTCAGGCTATCTACATAGGATGGTATGGGCCAAGCAGTAATAACTGCAGGTACACAATTACACAGAACGCTTGCACATCAAGTGTACCTATATAACTACTAAGGTATACTGTGGGCTGATGTAGTCTTACTTTGCTATTTACATAATCATGTTGATGATACATCTGTGACAAAGGGATTACACAACAGTAATTACATTCCATGACAGGGTGACACTTAAGAGACACGTAAGTGTACAGTACAGACAGTAAGCAACTATCATGCCTTGTCTGGCAAGCACAGGGATTGAAACCAATAGTAGTGACTACAGAGGATATCTGCATCAAATGGATTAATTGACTGCAGAAACCTTTAGCATACATTCCTGGCATGCAGCCATACCAAAGTTTACACACATTATTTATTTTATTTTATTATATTATTATTGTTACACTTATATCTTGTATTTTAGGCTGTATTTTCACATTCCTGGTAATGACTGTAACAGTCTGTGACATGTAAACACACAGTAATGTACCAGTAATATGGGATACCTCACCCATTTACCTGTAGTGAGAATATCTGTAAACATTACATGACTGATACTGTAATATTTAGATCTACATAGCACTGGATTTGAACCCTGGTCTGTGTGTGGCAAAGCATGCACAGCATTTAGCAAACTGAGCTACTGAGTCACTGCTGACTACTGACTGACTGATATTTTCCTAGAGCTCACCTGGCACCAAAATATGACCTGCTAATAATGGTACATTTTTATACTTGACTGCAGTGACAGTTGAAGAGACATGCATGACATTCATGCATGACAGAGATACTAGGTAAAGTATACATTACTACATACAGTTCAGGTATACACAATACATTGTTAGTGTGTTGAGATATCTGTGAAGTCAGTATCCATTTATGAGTTATTATTTGCAGTCTACAACTAGTACACTATTATAACTGACTGCAGCACCGTAGCTCATATCCTTAATGCTTGTAGCTGACATGCAATGGTGAAAACAAGACGATCCTGCTGTACACAATTTACCTTGGTGTTATTGCCATTGGTGCATGTGTTGTTGCAGACCAGTTGTCCAAGTCATTTCTTACAAAACAACTCTGAACCTAAACTTATTGCACAACAGACTTTAGTAGACATACCTTTATGCAGGTACTGATACTATTTTGTGTTTTTATTGCAGAACAGTTTTAATAATTGATTTCTTGCAAAACAGCCATACTTCCACACTCATTGCAAAACAGATGTTATTAGAGAGAATCCTTCAATCGGTTACTGGTATAATTTCATGTTTTATTGCACAACAGTTGTCATTATGCAGGTGTTGCAACACAGCTGTAATTCCAGTTATTGCACTGCAGACTTTATTGCATATACTTTATTATGGTTACTGCTTTAGTCTTCACTGCTTATGGCACTACAGTTGGCAGTATGCAGTTCTTGAAGTACAGGTGTAAGTCTACATTCATTGCAATACAATCTTCATTATATATACCTAATCACAGTTAATGCTTTACTCTTTCTTGCTTATTTGGCTATAGATAGCAATATACATCTGTACTCACCACCACAAGTGCCCAGCATGCGCCTCAATGTTGCGAGCCCTCTCCTCTGCAGCTGTTGGGAGAGAAGCACAATATTATGCATACAAGTTTAGCAGACATTCAAGATTACATATTGGTGAAAGAAAGGTAATGGTACTTACATACATGTGGGATATTCCCAGCCCAGAATTTTTGGACCCTGGTGTCCAAAAGGGACCCTTTCTGTCTTTTCAGGTCATCAAAGTGGTGACAACACTGTTCACCTCTGAGGGGGATAACAGTTGCACTGATGAGGTCCCTTGCCAGTCAGTTCCAGGCCTCCACCTTGCACTCATGGTTTCTGACAAGGAGTCTGACCATGACCCTGGACTCCTGAATGCCCCAGCACCACTCCCAAAAGTGCAAAACCTTTCCAACGCCTGCCATTGTATCCTTCAGAGACAGAACTCCAGTGGATTATGCTGTATTCCCACCTACTGAGCTTAATATAGCCTGTTTTCCCACCCTTACATGTCATTGGGCAAAATTTAAAAAAGCGTTGCATCACTTAACAGCACACAAACCAGTGCAGCTGAGCTGAGCAGTGCTAAAACCCATATGCTCAGCAGTATGCAAACCAGCCATGCGATGCCAAGCAGTGCATAAACATTAGCCACCGTTATTGTGTTTATGCAGTGCTTAGCAGGTCTTAGCCGAGCTTATTTGAGCACAGTAGGCCAGTATTTAAAAATAATTTGCATACTAATTTGCATAATTTGTATTTCAAACAAAAAATTTCACTTTCTCTTCCATGTATTCAAACCCTGCACCGACTGCACATGAGACTGTAACTCTAACCATTTAGCTACATGGATGTGTGAAACCTCGCCATACCTTAATGTGGAGCACCACCTTCCCCACCCTGATTCAATAACCATGTTCCATGGCTCTCCTTCAGCAATGTGCCATGATTAATATGCATGGCATGCTGCCAAAGGGGAACAGTGTACAAGGACATGGTAACATTCCATTTAGGCTCTAAACTATGTCTACACAGATTTTATTACATCTAAGTAATTAATTAGCAATTAAAGCATATAGGCAAAACACAAAAACAGATGGTGAGATGGTGAATATTCTAATATTTAATAGAGATCTCATTTTGATAAATTTATTAGGTATTATCATCCCAAGACCATAAATCTGCTCTTCTGGGCATAAAGTATTATACTTGAAAATCAACCTTGCTTACAGGCTGTTTTTGTATCCTCTTCTCCTTTTTCATAAGATGTGACTAACACACATAACCTGAAAGCATTAGCATCTCCTTGGTGAAAATGAAGCATGTGTTGGCAGTGCACTTGCCAAATTTTAATTTTTAATGTCACATACATGTTCTTAAATTACCATATGTACAGTTAGCCCAATGTACTATTTTGTAATTGAGCAAATACAAGAAATCTCATACAATACAATAGTGCTAGTGCAGCAAACATATTGCTTTAATTTGAAAAAAATTTTTTTTTATTAATATCTTGTTTCTTTTGGAAATCACCCTACAGACATAGCATTTGATGCAAGGGAAAGTTTAAAAGATGGAAAAATATACATTTTGAAAGATCAATGTTTTAAGATAAAACCTTGCCTTTACCTAAAGCATTGTTATAGGAAACCACAAGCTCATTGGGGGAAATATGCACAAACTGAAATCTGTGAATAAAATCTTGTAGTTTGTTCTAATTATTTGCCTAATTTCCATTATAAAATGTGCACTTGTGACAAAAGATAGCAAAAGGACTGCTCTATTCTACCTAAGCTGTTAAATACTTTTTGCTGACATAATCCCCCGGATTTAGCAAGCAGCCATGCAGGAATAAATTATTCCTGCAAGGAAGGGACCATTCCTATACAACACAGCAGAGTGCCATGCATATGTATGAAGGCACTCTGCCATGCTGTAAAACAGTCATTGTTCTGTGTACAAGTGCAGGGGGTGTGTCTGAGAGCAGATTTCTCACTATACACATGCCCCCTGCACTCCAGAATTGCCGTTTAGCAATTTAAAATGAGCAAGAATGCTTGTAACACCCCAGCCCATCAGGGTAAAAAATTTGGACAAAACCATAAGGGGCAATTGTCCCTACCAAGTCAAATGTTGATAGAATAACAGATTTAGCATAAGCACATAGCGCACACCTCCCAACTCATCAGAGTAAGAAATGTGGGCAAAGCCATAAGAGACAATTGTCCCACAAAGCAGAAAGATGATGAAATAACAAGTTCAGCATTAGCATGGATATTCTGAAGGGTACAAATAAAAAAAAACACAACAAATACATTTTTTTATACATGCAATAAAAGTTAAGTGTAGCTGTGTGGGTATGCCCATTGCTTACCTATGCTTAGCCCATCTGAAATGGAATGATAAATTAAAAAGCAATAGACATCCAGCATAAGCATAAGTGCAATAGTATAGCTGTTAGAGCATATGCCTTGTATGCAGTCATTCATGGTTTGAGCCACCAAAGCCATTTCCATTTTGTATGTGTAAACATCAAAATTTTAATGTTTTGCATATTTATGTAAGAAGTAACTGATTTTTCTCAACCACAGTAGTGTATTAGGCCCAGATGTGAGGTGTCAGTGTAATAAAATAGTGAAACCCCCAAATAAACACAAGTGCCCCATACAGTATAGTCACACAAGAATAAATTAATCACAGCACATTGGGGGATGTAAGGGAAGGTAAATAAATCTATATTATGTAATGAATGATGAATCAATCCCATACAGGTGGTAGACCAATATAATAAAATATAAACAATGCTAAGCATTGCACAGCTATGTTGACCAGGTGTAAGCATCATGTACATATGAATACTAAGCAATGGATAGCCTAGCTAAGTGGATTTGCCCATTGGTAAGCAATGCCGAACCTGCCCCTTTAAGCACTGCCACCTTTAGCTAAGCAGGTTTACCTGTAGCTTAGCTCAGTATTTTCAAAACCATCCAATCATGACAGAGGGTGGGAAATCGGCCGTATTTAAACCCCACAGGTGGGAATACAGCTCATAACTGGTTGAAGCACTCCACTGTAGGCAGTATAGCAGGAGTTGGAGAGGGCATGTGCTTCAAGGGAGCAGCTCTGGGGCATACAGGAGTCCAAGGTCATGGTAGGACTCCTGGTAAAAAAAACATGACATGAGACTGCTGCAGGACCAGTACCAGGGCTCCCAATATAAAGCGGAAGCCAGGGAAAGTCTCACCCGTGATGTCACCAGTGCCACTGGTATCCCTCGAACTGGTGAGCAGGTCCGGCACCACTATGCTGACTTGAAATGGAGGAAGAGGGAGCTCTTGGAACAGTGGGTCCAAGAAGCAAGATACCAAATAAATATAAAGGAGTAAAATGTCACCTGGCACTATAAAAAATATGTATGATTTCTACTGAATAAACCAGACAATATGACAGTAATAGCCCCATATAGGTCATATTTAAATAAAAGTGTAAATGCCTGGCAATAAAGTTCTAAATCCTGGACTGGTTGTATTTACTCTGGTATGGCCTCACTTGTTGCATTCACCAAGATCTGGTATGTGAATAGTACTGTTGTGTCAACTGTTTCTCACACTGTGCTACATACAAAATATGTCTAGGAATGTCTGTATAAGAATGTTGTAATTACAAGGCCAGATTGTACAACCAAGAGAGCCTTAGACAGAAAATACTGAAAGAAGTGACAGTGCTTTCTAAATAGCTCACTGTGATGAAACTCAAATTGTTGTATTTTTAGCACACACAGCCATGGTTCGAATCCTGGAAGTGGTAGTAAGCTGTATGCACAATCATACCTCTCAACTGTACAGCTTTGTGCAGAATGTCCAGATTTTTGCCTCATATTTTTGCCCTGCTCCTCTATTTTCCTGGCAAATTACTGGGATGATCTCAGGATTGTAGCCACTAAATAATGACATACATATGAGTTTCAGACTTCAGATCCTTCAGAAAATGTATATTAAAAACAAATCCTGTTACTCTAGCAACTGTCTAAAAGTTTATAAGAGCAATATTTAAAATATGTCCCTATTTGTACCCCCAGTTTGTTGAGCTTTGTACAGATTTTTGCATTAAGAGGTTGAGAGATATGTGGAGAATTATATCTAGGAATCTGGGAATATGTGTAGAAACAGTCAGGTAGTGATAACAAACATTCCCTCCACAAGTCTACCAGGTAAGAGAAGTAGAATGTAGCTATAAGAGAGTTGAAGTATACACTGTGCAGAAACATACCACTGCCCAAACTAAGGCCATAGGGTATTGTAATAATACTTGTAGATAAAAGATTAGAGCAATGATCATTAAAATTGTGAATACTGAAAGGATATACAAGTTGTTAATTGACATCCCCCCACCATATCTGCAACAATAATCTAAACACACAAATCAATGGGTATATTTTACACCAAACCTACTGTTGGGGCATATGTCCTATTGTTCAACAACTATTGAAATGTGTTTCTATTAATGTCCCATGTTGAAATACTGTCATTGGTGGCCTGTTGCTATCAATGTAACCTACATGCTGTTGTAATGGCCACTGTGTTTCCATATATGCATGTGATCTGTTTGCTATGTAACTGTTCCAAATCTGTTGTTTTGGGTTAATGGGAATATCTATGCATGCTGTTATAACTAACCCTGGATTGTGCTGACTATTACTAAACCACATATGTTCTAAAACTGTAGCACCATAGCACATTTGGGAAGGCCGGTCCCAGCAGACCCACCTCTCCCACCTCATCTGGCTGTGGCACCAAGGCCCAGCACATCTGGGACCCACTCCGGGACCTCCTCATCCACTGGTCCTGCACCACCTTTGGATGGAACCACCTCAGGGGATGGGGCTCACCCCCCCCCAGGAGTGGGCATGGACAGGATCCTGTCATCCAAAACCAGGTCCGTGGTTTAATGCATAGAGAGCTCCGGAAGAAGTTTGGAGATTTGCTATGCCAGCTTGAGGGCCACATGGAGCAATTAGATGGTCAGCCTGCCTCTCTTGCTCAGCCCCCAGCACAGCCACCTTCGGGGCCGTGAAAGTCCAGTGGTGACTGCCCATGGGTGGGGACCTCTATCCCACTGTTTCCATTTGGGGGCTCATGGGCTTCTGATGTCCAAACACCCGTCCCCGTGCAAGCTGTTTACCCCCACATGTATTATATACCACCCCGTATGCTGTCTTGTCTGTCTTGTCTGTCTTCCTACCCAACCTATCTCCCCAAATATACCTACTATCATTCCCCAACATTCCACTCTCAACTTAAAAAAAGGGCAATCTGTTCCCCGAAAAAATTTTTGCCCCATACATAGCTGTCCATTTTGCACATGTCCACTGGAAACATGTAATCTGGTCTAATTGGCCTCACAACACATTATTGTTGTCCTCACCCCTCTCAGGGGTTTGAGTGTTCAACTATACCTCCAAATTCAGTATATATGCACAGCTGTTGCTGTAGAAGAAATGGACAGCTACGGACTTTCCCTACACCCATTCTGCACATCCCTAGCTACTTTCCCTATTGTCTTTCCTTCTGCGTGCCCCCTTTTTCACCACTTTCCTATCATCCTTTTTTCTTTTCTTTTAAAGAAATTAGTGTGGGGGTAAGTGGGAGTAAGCACTTTTAAACAGTAGTAAGCAGGATTAAGCCTGTTTGCAAGATGCTAAGCAATGCCTACACAGATTAAGCACTTTCAGGCTGTCTGTAAGCATACTTAACCGGAAGGTAGCATTGCTTACTACTGCGCAAACCTACGCAAACCTACTTACAACTGCTTAACAGTGCCTTAATCAGTCTGTATCCAACAACCCTTGTTCTGCCCAGCAACAAAAAAATCAGCCCTTGCAAGTCTCCAAACCAGGACCCTGCACACCATAGCCACAGCAATTTACCCCTAAGCCATCTGAGCTGTAGACATGTTTGATGTTTTCTCAAACATATCATGTGGCACAGTCATTCAACAGTAGGGAAAATTTATATATATATATATATATATATATATATATATATATATATATATATATATATATATATATATATATATAGGGATTCACTTTATATGCTTGAAATTCTGAAATATTGATTTCAGAATCTCAAGCCCATAAAATGGAAAGGCTAAAACATCGAACACCCAGAAGCACAAAATTCTAAATTGCAACTTCTGTACTACACACACACCACACACATGCACATACACATACTCATACACACACCTTCCTCCCCACAAACAAAACACAACCCAATCCTATGTACAGGCAGGGGGCAAGCCCATCTGCACCCCTTATGTGGGGGGCTGCACCCTCCACACCCCCCTACTTAAATAGACTAACTCCAAGGACACACTACATACACAAACACATGAAACACCACCACACAAGCTACATCCCCCTCGCACACACACAGACAACAGTAATAAAACACATTAACACACACTACAGCCCCTACCAAAAACCCTTAAAACATAAGCACTTACCTGAATCCATGAACACAGTGCAACACCAGAACCGCTAATTCAACATCTCTGAAATGTGAGATTTTGAATTTTGTGCTTCTGGGTGTTTTCGATGTTTTAGCCTTTTCATTTTATGGGCTCGAGATTCTGAAATTCGATATTTCAGGATTTCAAGCATATAAAGTGAATCTATTTATATATATATATATATATATATATATACATATATATATATATATATATATATATATATATATATGTGTGTGTGTGTGTGTGTGTGTGTGTGTGTAGTGCATTTGGACATCAGATCCACACTCTGAAAGTCTCACTGCAAAACGTCTGACCAAAGGCGCTGTAAATGGGGGTGAAGAGGCCCAAAATAGGGACCGTTTGTAATTATTGCCATTATCCCTTCCCCCAAAGCTGAACTGTTCTGCCTTCCAACAAAACAACCATCCCTTGCAAGTCTTGAACCCAGGACCCTGCACAACATAGCCACAATAAGTTACCACTAAGCCATCTGACCTGTAAGTTGTTGGGATGATTTCTCTAACATATGCAGAACAGTCAGTCTACCATAGAGAATGCACAATGTGGAAGCACTAAACATTGTAATGATAGATACACACACACACACACACACACACTATATATATATATATATATATATATATATATATATATATATATATATATATATTTTTATTTTATATATATATATATATATATATATATATATATATATATATATATATACATATATATATATACATGCACACATATATAAATATCTAAATACTTATAGATATATATAAAGAGAGTGTATATAGAGGGTGCACAGAATATCAAACAGCCATTATTCCTTCAGTTGCCACCTTTTCAAATGGCGAGTGTCTGATTATTTCCTACAAATGAGAATTATCGCATGAAACATATACCCACACACAATGCAAAGGACATGATACCACACACAGTTTGCATACATATACATGTTTATTGGTGTACAATTTCAGTTTGTGCCATTTCTAATAACATTTAAGTGTTTGAAATACATAATAATTGATTAATGCAACTCTCAAAGAAAACATATGATACAGTAATCTGTAAAACATAACATATTTTGCTGTCTAGGCTAAAACACTTAATTACAGATGTAGTTCAACAGACTTCAATTATACTTTGTAGTCAACCCCCTAGGGGGGTATCTGTTACATAACAATGCTTAACTTAAAATGTCACTATCACACTGACAAACAGAACTGTATGCAAGACAGTAAGCTCTAGCCCACCAGTGTTCCCATGGTAAAATGTATGAAAATGTACAGTGATATACCTTTATGTTTCTTATTACTGATATTCGTCACATGTTGTAAAAGCCTAGGTTAAAAACATTTAATACCCCTCCCCCATAAAATGTCTTACAAGGGCAATTAACAGTGTTCTCTATACACTGACCTCCAGACTGTACAGGTTCACACATGTTTTGTTCAGCTCTAGCCCTCCTATATATAGACCCTACCCCACAACTTGTGTGGGAGTCCACAACATCACTGGAATGATAGCAGGAATGTCAGCACTAAATAATGATAGACCATACCTATCAACCTCTTACTGCATGAAATCTGGACAAAGCCTGGAATATAGGTGGAGGACAGAGGCTGAAACAGGGCTATATTTGAAATATCGCTGTTACATCGAGACCGACAAAGACCCCAAAGTTCAAAGTTCCTCACCAAAAGGATAAAGGATAAAAGGACTCCAAAATCTGTCATATGCTGCCAGATTGAAAACTCCAGCTCCTGCTGCTCTATTCACTGCATCCAGGACATGTACACTGCCATATAAGAAGCCCACTTGCAACCAGAATTAATGCTCCCACTCCAAAAAAAAAAAAACCAACCACCAAAACCACTTAACCAAGTGACTTAATTAAAATAGATATAATGGGTGGCAGATTGGATAGATTTATCATTCCCAGAGACTCCCATAAAACCTGGGTCCAACTCCAAAACCATGTGAGGCAGAGCTGACTTCTGTTCTGAGAAAGTTCCAGACCTGTGGATGGGATGGGAGATGCGTGGAGTTGGCAGGAATCAACTCTGTGTCTGGACTGGACAAGGCACAACAAAACTAATGGGCACAGTATTTTTTTTTCATATAAGGGCATAAAAGCCAAATAATTGGGCTAGGCTTATAAATGCCTTAGGGCAGATAGCCTAGTATAAACCTATGAACCTATGAACCTATACACTGTGAAAGTTGCTGATGTTACAGGACTGGTTGCAACATACCCTTACTCAGGAGTATGAAGTCAGAAACACAAATGGATGTTGCCATGTACTGATAGTAATCAACGGAGAGAATGCCACTATGTCCGGGACAAGACCTGTGTGGGAAACAGACAAAACATAACAAGCAATCCTCTAACCATCATGTGGATAGGCTCACAGTTGAGAGCTATGCAGACAGACTGGATTCCATGCAAAACTAGCATGTACACACAAGCCCTGTAAAACTAGCAGTATTCAATACATATAACATCAATACTCACATTCTGTCCCTTGGTCTGGAACCTTATACAAACATATAGTTGGCCTGTGTCCACAAGTCTTATTGTAAGAGGTATTCCTACCTGCTATCTGTAACACTGATGCCCCCACACATGAAGGATGTCTTCCATACAGCAAAGGTAAAGGGTCAACACCCATATGATGTAGTTATTTATAGTAGTGGATTACTATGACACTGGCTATTGAAAGAACTACACAGCTGCCTGCATGTAATTAGCAAGTGGGGAACAGCAACTGGGGCAGAGGCCATCACCTGAACATGAGCATCACCTACAAAATCCATGCTTCAACCTATTCAAACAAGCTCGATCCCAGTAGTGAAGAGAGAGAGAGAGAGAGAGACCAAAAAAAAAAAACACATAAACAAAATCTCAAAATACAAAATAAGAAACAAGAAGCCATTCTGAACACAGAAGGAACCTGAAGATTCTCCAGGTACGTGAAACATGTAAGCATGTAATTGAATGTAGTACTTGGTGTGTAATAATGGGATAGATGATTATGAAAGATGTATATGTGGCATCAATACTTGCTATAATGATGTCCTGCTGAACAAATGCTATGGACATAGCATCTGTCTTTGTCTGCAGTGGGCCATACCTGTCAACTGTGCAGATCTTCACAGAATGTCAAGATTTAGTCATCATAGTATTTGTTGTGTTCCTCCAAACATCTATATTAGTCTGGCAAATAGCTGGAGATGGAAGTAATGAAGTCATGACAGACACATGTGTTTCAGACCCCACCACTTTCAGAACAGTCATGGTAATGCAAAATGTATCATGCTACAAACTTCATAGATTTGTAATAGGCATATCTATGATCTGTTCCAATATGTTAGGCTTTGTCCACATGTGATGCTCTCAGAGGTGGATAGGTCGGGTCACAGCTGAGGAGCCTGAGCCTGACACACCCTGGGAAAGGACAGCTCATATATGGCAACCACTAGAGTGTCTGTCAAACAGTCATGTCTGTGCCACTGCTAGGTCAGTTAATGGGATGTTGTCCATATCCATATATTACCTGTGAATATGAGCATTATACATGTTTGCATTGTAAATCTAGGATACCTATACAGGGCATGAGCATAGTAAAGCAATGTTGCAGATGTGTGTGTTAAACTGCATGTAATATATTGAATTAATAACATTCAACTGTACAGTGTTTTTCTGAACAATGTTCACAGTTGTGACAGATATTTGTAATCATTTACACATATACTTGTGTTATGGAAGCTATATTAATACTTTATCAGAAATGACTTCCCTGTTTTGTCCCCCAGTGATGTGGACCAATGACCAGAAGTCCTGGTATAACAGGTTTAGATGTATGATTGAGCTGCAAGACTGTACATACAGTGTGCCATAATGACATAGAACACAAATGTGTACCAGGTATCACCTGAGCATGTGTATGTATGCGTATGTTCAGCTGAAAGGCACGTAAGTAATAACATGGGTCACAAGCAGTCCAGAAGTGTACACACCCTTGTTGGAATGCCAAGTCTGATTGCTGTATGCCAATGAGACCACAGAAAGTCATGTCAAAACATTTTCTCACCTCAAATGTGACCCATAACCTATATAATTCTATTGAAAACCAGACAAAGCTGTTTGATGGAAGGTGAACAACCATTGCCAAGTGAAGATGTGATATGTCGGAGCACAAACCAAGACAAATGGATGCTATAATCATCTCAGCAATTGTTTACACAACATATCAGTATAAGGTGTGCACACATACTCAGCTGCCTTACTGTACTAAGTATTAATTCCCATATGTTTCCACAGGACAGGTTGTTATGTTCCTTATTGAACTGAGCAGGCTATAGGACACATCACAGGTGGGCATTGTTTTGACATGTGCTTTTGTGTGGTCATGTTCTAATTGCACAAGTAACATGCATTGTAACAGGGGTGTGTACACTTCATATCCACTATAGCTATATGGAATCAGCAGTACCTTACCTGTACAATCATCCTCCACCAACGATAGAGTAATCCCCCTTGGTGGACAGCACCAAGACACAAAGCACATAATAGGTTGCTATACTGGTTGTACAGGGACACATAGGCGCAGACCACAAATTTAAAGCAAGTGGATATTTTATCAACCTAACAGCACTCCTATACTATCTAATCTCATAATCCCCTATAAAAATCTAAACTCCCTACGCTCTTCTAGCAAACTTCTAGCTAGCATAACCAAGACTAACAACATGGCTGGTGATTCCCTGTTTTCTAACACAGCGGGAAAAAACTGGAACCTACTTCCCAATGAACTAACATCACTTTCTTCCTTGCCTCTCTTTAAACAAAACCTCAAAAGACACCTTAAAACACACTGGTTATGCCCCTGCAGTAACCCTGACTAACCTTCTGGTTTTGCTAAAATTATTTCCGCCTCCTACTATATATTCCAAACTCTAATGCATACTTTTTGAAGCAGAACAGGAACTGGTGAACACAATGGAACATACTGGTGGAATCTATCCTGTTGATTATCACAAAACATTCTTATTTTCATAATTTTATCATACCCTTTTGTCACTTTTATTTGTGTAAATAATTTAACACATACTTTTGTCACTTTTATATTAGTGTAAATACCATCTTTTATCTCCATTTTTTATTCACTGCTTCTTGTATTTTTTATTGAACTACTTTCATTTACTATGTATCAACTATGATTTGCATTGTTTGTATTGTATTTCAAATTTATAATCAAATTGTTTACTACTGGAGCTTTTCTCCCCGGGCCTCTACTGAAAATGGAAATATATCCAGTTAGACTAGCCCGTTTAACAAATGTAAAATAAAAATAAAAAAATAAAAGTGCACCTCTATCTGAGCAAGCATGTAGGTTCACAGGTGACTTCCTGTAAGGATGACTATGACAAGTAATCAGACATATCCAAACCACCAAGGTCAATTACAACCATGTCTACACATATGTACGCAGTCTCAGAGCCAGTAACACAAGTCAACCTGTACTGGGGGTAAACCACACCTCATACATACATGACATGGATACAGGCAACCTGCATCAGACAGGATAGGTGGGAACAGTGGCACCCTGTCCACAACATTAGTGCAGGAGGATATGCACATCACCCACACTCCTGCCCGCATCAGTGATGAGCATGGACATAATGACGACTGATGGCACCAATAGCAAGTCTCCATGGGCCATGAGAACATCACAGTTTGCCTCCTACATGAACACAGGCATGTGCTCACAGTTCTATCACACACTACAGTCGAACACACAGATGCCACCATCCACACACCATCCACATGGAAGAAGACCACTGTCATTCCCTCTGCACTGAAAGGAATGGTGAATAGTGGATTATGCCAGTAAGTGTCCAGCAGTGGGGGAACTGGACAGGTCAGGGCCAGGAATGTAATGCAAGATATCAAAGCCATGATAGCTTACAGTGTTATGGTATAGTCTGGATTATTTACAAGTAATATCCACTGTTGATATGCACATGGACAACCGTATGAGGTCCTGTGACCTCTTTTCCTGTTTGTCTTCCAGGTACAATGTCCCGGGAATGTCTGCCCACATTCACAAACCTGGAAAATGACGCAATCATCCAGTACGTCATCATGCATCATGCCATCCTCTTCAGCCACAGGGCCCAGGATCTGCAGGAGAGGACTGCCCTGTTGAATGAGCTTGTCCACAGGGTAAATGATGTCAGCCTGCACAACCGAAATTATGAGCAGGTGCAGCATCGATGCACAGATCTGATCCACCACGCCCGTCAGCATACTGCAGTTACGAGGGACTAACTAGCCACAGGTGGGGGTCATGCCATCCAGCCCCCACTGACACATGCTGAGGAGCTTCTCGCCAGCCTTGGGGCACCCGCCCAATAGCCAAGCCAGCAGGCTGAAGACAGCAGTGTGGAGGTGGGTGCTAATCACACAATGGACAAGGAACATGCAGGTAAGGCTCCAGGGAACATTACTAGACCACTGTTGCTTATCCATTTTGATCTGTAAAGTATCTACATGCATATGACAGATAAGATAGTCTGTCGCTGCAGTGTCGTAATGAACAGATGTGCATAACCTCTAGTATTGTGGGTTTGCATGGTCAATGTGCTGAAATGCTGCTCTCACCCTGTACCAATGCCACAGGTGTGGCTACTGACATTACTTCTCTCTCACAACTATTTAGGTCCCTCTGGTATTCAACTGGGGCAGCAGCCTGTAGCTGGTGAGTATGGAGTTGTTTTGCTCAAGTTTGCCAATACACCAGCCATATTATGGTCATGCTATTTGGCATGCACACATTTAACACACCTTCTCATAATGCATGCTGTACATGTTCACTTATTGTTGGTGTCAACTGCACTGCATCACAGTGGTCACCATGATGGCATATTTGAAAGGTATGTACGAGTCTTGCAGTATACCTAACAACCTGTCAGTGCAAGATGTGTGGACAGAGATGAACATAATGACAGGACAAATGGCCTACAGTAGGGTCATGTCTGAAACATTACCCTTATACAGTGGCAACAACAGTGTATACACCATTATTACAATAGCAACTGTTCCTGATATAAACAATGGCAAATCACAGTACCACATTCCACACCTTTTACAACCTGTAATGTGATCCTAACATGAGCAATGAATGTGTAATATGGAATCCTATGTTAGGACAACAAATATGGGGAATACATACCTTATCAAACACTGGAAGCATATGTGTGCACACACTCCAAATAATATATTGTGGACGCAGCTTGTGATGTACTGACAGCATTCACTCTTCTTGAGTGCATACCTTCCATCAAGTACAGGGCCTCAATGTCACACCAAGTCATGGTCTGCTGTCCAAGAAGTATGTCCATGACATTTGCCTACTCACCTGCAACAGAGACAGCCATGGCTTGCACACATCTTACAAACCATGAAATGGATCCCATATCCGAAAGGTAGCACTCAGAAGTGGGAAAAGTAACCTTACCTCACCACTGCATATACCATGGCAAACAGTGCAGGTAGTCATGTATGTGTGTATGAAGTATGGGGCAACATTGATGTAGAAAATAAACAGATGCCTATCCAAAACAGATGACAAAACATATTGCAAACTGGTCATGGAGGCTGCCCAGAAACATGCAGCAACACTGAAGGACTTGCAGGAATGTCTATCAAGTACTGCCTGTGCAGTACCTGTGTTGACAATTTCCTCGATTCTACATAAGTGTGGCCTATGGGTTAGGGTAATCAGATGGAACAGTTGTCCCACATGATACATCATCCAGGGATCTCTACAGGTTGCATAAGCATAACATCAAGTCTCGCAAAGGCATGTGCTGCAATGTGTAATGCTGTTATGAGACCAAGGCTCAAACCTACAGACAGTATTCATAAAGATATGTGTGGTGCACAAGCAACACCTCACTCCACCTCAGGGCCACCATCCCCAATATTTAGCTTGCTGGTGCCAGTGTACACCTTTAGATTTGTTGTTTATTAGCTGGAACTAGGCCAGTAGACATGGTGTTTGGAATTTGGAACACTGCAAAATAACACTCATCTGTGGCCCATAGTTGTCAAGCATCTGCAATAAGGCTGAGGATGGGGAGGAGTGTCGGCTTGAAACACAACAGTGAACTGAAGCATACACCCAAAGCTTGCTAAGAATGGCTGTATCTGAACACAGTGAAGGTTATGAATTGTGCCAGACATAACCTTGACTCTACAGCAATAGTGAAGCCACTGTGTGACCTCCAAGGGCTGTGCACATGAGCTGACCTTGCAATCTGACAGAGTTGGGGGACATTTGTAGGGCAGAGTGACTAAATAATGGCAAGTGAAGATGGGCCATGCTAGTGTACCCCTTCCAGGAATAGTGTCTGTTGTAGTTCACTTAACAGGTGGTTCAACAAACCACTGTATTAAGGGTATGAGTGCTTATGCAAACCACATATTGCATGCATCTCGTTCAGCATCTGCATGACTAACATTTGTTTGACACTACATTGGATTGCACAGGTCATATGTCACATATCAGGTGTGTGTAATGTTAACAAATGCAGTATTGTGGCCCCAGTGCATATCATAGAAGAGACTGGCATGTCAACAAGGGTATGTACACTCCTCATATCCAAATTAAGCTTCAAAGCTTATCAGTGTAACTGGATTTTATTGCACATACATTCAGTGCTGATGATGAGATCTGCAAATCAAATTACAGGCATTAATTACTGACATCAGTCCTCATATCATTCCAGGCATGTATCAGACAAACACATAGGGGCTGTGAGCAACAGAGCAAACATAACTGCCACACATATACACATTCAGCATTGGTGTATACACTTGTGAGGTATGGCGCACAGTACATGCCAGTGTGCTGTACAGGTGCACAGCAATATTGTGTACATGGATGCAGTGTGTTCCAGGAGAAGGGGCATCACCTACTAACACAACTCATGCATCACAGAGATGTATAATGTTGGTAACAAGGAATGAGTATGACTGGAGTGCATGCTGTTGAGTGCCATATGTCATGCATGTTGACTGTTGGGAAATGAGAGGTCTGTGTAATATCTTTCTGCCACCTCACCTGTAAGTGTGTGTGTGTGTGTGTGTGTGTGTGTGTGTGTGTGTGTGTGTGTGTGTGTGTGTGTGTGTTTGTGTGTGTAGAAGTAAACCATAATGCACAGGTGTTAATTTACATTTCTTGTCTGCCCCTCACAGGTGGCGAGGTGGGTCAGGGTCCTTCCTGCAGGCAAACTGATGTTAGTATCCATACAGACTATGACAATGATGATAGGTGTAGTGAGGCACAGGCAGGGATGTCAGGGGCTGAATCTGTGCCATTGATTGACATCCCACTTTTATCCACTCCATCCCCACACACAGTCACAATGCCCATACATACTCCATCACCAGTGGCCATAGATGAGGGATGGTTGGCGGGTGGTGACATGGGACAGGAAAGTGTGGTGACTATGGCAAGTGTGTCTGTACACAGCAGCCACAGCCAGATGACCAGCGAGGTACCATACAGGCAGATGTACATGGGTGCTCATAGGATGGCTGCTGGCCATCGTGCCCTGGTAGAAGTGCCACAGCAGGTGTCACCAGATGCATGTTTTGGGCCATCATGGAGGCATAGGCAATTATTGAATGTTACACCAGAGATAGTCTGAGGCTCCAGAGGGCTACTCTTCCTGCTGCACGTGACAACATCCGTGATCTTGCAAGTGCCCACCGTTATTTTGCAGAGGTCATGGATAGATGGTTGGGTGAGATGGTGGGAATCCTCGACTGTGTGGTGTCTGTGGTAGAGCATGTGGTGGGAGTAGGGCTTCAGCCACGTAGATGTAGGTCAGCAACTCCAACAGGTGGAGGTCTACATGGACGTGCAACAACTCACAGCCATTCACATAGTGACAGTACCAGCACTAGCACTGCAGGGAGGGTGCTGTCCAGAACACAATGCAGCAGGCCACATGCACATGGTCCTGGCTGGTCCCAACAGGGATGCAAATCCAGCGGACAATTGTCATCATCAGGGGAGAGTACCATATGTGGGCTTCTGCCTTGTAGTGCCAGTGGAATCCCTGGCAGGCAAAGTTCCCATGTCCGTGGTCAGACACGGTGAACTGTACACCCTGCCATGTCCATTTTGCAGCTGTCCAACAAACTCCTGTATAGGGCAACCACTTGGCAGAAATGTGTGCATACATACACATGTACATCACCAACACAGCTAGGGCACCTCCATACCTACACACATCATGTCTGCACAGCCCATTTAATAAAGAACCCCCAACCCACACACATGATGCCAAGCAAATGGCTCAACCTAGGCCTCTGGCAAACCCACAACACACCTTGTGTATATGATGATACCTGTGCCACATCTCTGTCATCCATACCATCAATGCAGGGACATGCTAATATGGTTCTGTTGCACAGACTGAATGTACTAAGGTTTAGCAATGTAATGCTGTTTAACATGTTTTCAGCTGGAATGATTAATGCTTACATGTCAGGGTGTGTAGCTGTCCAGCCAGGATGCATTATGGCTGTTATTAACACTGACTAATTGTGGTCTGCATAATGTATTCTGTTTGTGGTCTAGGTGTCTATGTGTCAGAAGGGTGTTGGTCTGCTGTCCTCTCCTACAAGGGGTGTGGCACTGTGGTGACACATTGTGTCATATCCCGGGTACAGCTGAAAACAAGTAACAGGTCTGTATAACAGTTACTGCATGTGCCACATGGCTAATAGGCTTGAGGGGTGTATACAGGTGAGTGCAAGGTGGCTGATGAAAGCAGCTGCTCTACAGTGGACAATGGCAAGTGTACTGGGTGGCACACACCAAATGTTTGTGAATAACACACACACGCAGAGGCTTTGGTGTTGATGCAATACACAGAGAATACTGTTCACATGAATGTACTTCATTTTGCAGTGAACTCATTTTGGTCTATGTAATTCCACCAAGACCAATTTGCCAAAACATCACATCAGTAAATAATCAGTCCGCCAGTTTAATGTCATTGACAATGGTACTGGCAGGGTATATGTCCTCTTCCGCAATGTAGCGCAATCCTGGATTTGGTAAACATAGGTGTGGGTGGCACAGCTCCTCCCCCCACTTTGGAGGGTGTGTGGTGGCGTAGAACCATACATAGTGTGATTACCAACTACTTAACCTGCTAACATAAACTGTACAGTATAACAGCACACTAAGTGAGGGGATAAGCACAACAATAACCCCATTGTGGGTGGCTGTGCCCACAACAACGACAGCCAACTATATATACCAACTCCAGTATCACTGTACAGCTGTACAGTGGGGAAGAGGGCATTTACACATCCACTACTAGTTTTGATGGAATGAATTTCCACAAGATGATTGCTTTGAAATGTTACCTTTTGCCAGTTAGTTCTCAAACAAATGATCTCCTGAGACATATATTTTCTGCAATCTGAAGTAGATCCCTTCACATACACACACACTTACTTGGTAACACTGAGAGTAGAATCCCTACCTCAGTACTTATTGCTACTAATGTGTTTGGCCTTAATTGCACACACCACAGAGCTTTTAGGGTGAGGTGTATCCCAAGTTTCCTGTTAAGTGAAGAACATCACCAGGCCTTGTACGCTATGGTAATGGGGGATGTACTGGGTGTTAATGAACAATACACAGTATGACATACTGACATATACACATTGACAAACACATACAGTCATAGACACATTTGACAGATCTGAGTTTAGCAGTGCTAACTACCTTGTCAGTGAGTCCATACTGTTACAGACATTTTGCAGACAGCACATGCATCATTGGGCTTGATAGTGTAATCAGTTATCTTTATGGTTGATGGTGACAGCGGTCCTCATACAGTGGACCTTGGGACATGTACTGGGGTACCATAGTGTAAAGACAGTATACCCAGCACCCACACCCCACATTGGATATTGTATCCACTGAAACCCATGACAATGTTCTGACATACCCACAATCACACATTGACCAAGACTGCAATCCAAACCCATGTCTATCTAATCAGTGCTACTACAGGGATATGCATTTATTGCACATGCCACAGGGATAGTAGGGTGAGGGTTTGTCATTGCTGTCCTAATGTCAGCAACATCACCATCCCTTATAATGTATGGCAAGGTTTATTGTATTTGGAGAATGTGGTCTCAGAATGTAGTATCCTACAAATATGCACACTTACACACAATTGCATACATACAAACACACACACACACACACACACACACACACACACACACACACACACACACACACACACACACACACACACACACACACACACACACACACCCACACACATTTGTCAGGACTCAGAGGGTAACTCACGTCTATCTACTCATTTGTAGAAGAGTGTTATGCTGCTACTGCAAGCTCCAGGTAGCCCATAGGGTTAAGAGTGTAACAAGGTACATTTAATGTCAATCACAGCAGCAGCCATTTCTAAGTATAGCAATGGGGGGTGTAGTGGGTGAGAAGGCCCTCAGAGTATTTTCAACTACAAGTTTACAAACACACAGACACTGTTATTCTCAGTAATGCACACTGACACATTTGTTAGTACTGAGGTCCATAGGTGCAGGTGTTCCTAGGTGTGTACCAGGCTAATGTCCATGGGGAGATGAGAAGAGTAGGGCATGTGGGTACACTGGTATCATGCCACCTGACATTTGTCAGCAGACCATCTATCAACTGATGCCACTTGAGTGATTCCCAGGGTGACAGTTAAATTCAACATCCAATCATTTAGTTTTCTCTTGCAGAGGGCCAGTGAGGTGATCCAACTGACATATTAGCAACATATATTACATAACATGCCCAGTGTCTGGGTTAGAGACCTGTACTCAAGCATGTTCTGTTGACTGTGGTAGTCTGGTTGAGGTATCCGTGGCATGTGGTGCATACAGGGTGGGGTTTCCTAGCTGTGGCAGTCTTACAGCTGGGCAGACATGTCAGTGTCAGTCAATCAGAGATTGCCTGTGAGCAGCCAAGATGGATACCTGGCATCTGCACATCTGTACAGAGGACAGACAGAAATTAGCTAGCCAACAGGTTATGCATTAGGATGAATGTTTTGACAGACATCTGACACTGATAGGTATGCCATTACTACATGGCAGCAGTCCTCAATGACATGTCCTAAACACATAGTAGTCTACAGTTAATATCAACATATCAGATCAATATCCAATAGGAGATACCTAAAAACATACAGCTCACACACCAAGAACATGATAGTCAGTACTCAGAACCCAGCTTTGCATGCAGGGATGTATGGTTCCAATGCTACAGTCTGCAATCTACTCTTACTTGGAAAAGCACTGTTAAAAGTAGTAACGTAATGATACAATACATGCAAGTGTGACTGCATATAACCTGGGATACTACCCATGTATGAAACACATACAAAGAGAAAAGATTGTGGTACTAGCCATGTATACGCAGGTGTCCCATACAGTATGCTCACACCCCTTGCTACTGTAATGACAGTACACAGAAGCATGTTATGTACATGGAATTAAATACACTTATTAAAGATGTCATTACCCTGCTATTTTATCAGACTGGAATGTGATCACTGGTTACCAGGGCTGGGCTATGCTTAGGTGCTTAAATGCAAATGCTAAGCAGATTTGCGCACTGTTAAGTGAAGCCTACACTGTGTAAGTGCCTTTTTGTTTAACAGTACATTAGCACTGCTTACTGTCGCACAAACCCACGCAAACCCACTTAAAGCTGCACAAAACTACCTTATCCACTCTGTACCCAACAGTCCTTGTTCGGCCTAGCAACAAAATAAACAGCCCTTGCAGGTCTTGAACCCAGGATTTTTAGAATATAGTCACAGCACTTAACCACTAAGTCATCTGAGCTGTAAAAATGTTTTGTTGCTTTTTCAAATATATCATTCAGTACACATACTAAATAGTAGTGAACAACTGCTTTGACTACTATAATTGTTTACTACTTGTTAGTGAAAATAGTGTTGAATCAGTCATGTTTTTATATCTAAATATACACATATCAGATAAATATGGTGGGATATATCTGAGAAGGTATATACAACACTCATGTTTACACATAACAAGGATATGGATATATATATATTTGGGTTCATATGATACCATCGACAACTGAGTAAATCGACAACCGGCCCTGCAGCACCACTTTACCGAAACCGCACAGCATCGACAGTTGAAATAACCGACACCGACTCTACCGACAACGCGCTACACCGACATCGCGTATTACACCTAACGGGTATTAACATGTGAGGTAGGGGAGGTATTTATAATGTTAGACTGAGTGACATAAGTTTAGCAATACCTCCCTACCTCACACATGTTAATACCGTTCGCTGTCGGCTCGTCGGTAGAGTCGGTGTCGGTTATTTCAACTGTCGATGCTAAAGTGGTGCTGCAGGGCCGGTTGTCGATTTACTCAGTTGTCGATGGTATCATATGAACCTATATATTTACATATGTAAATATATGTATACATGTACATACACACACACACACACACACACACACATATATATATATATATATATATGCATATTTATACACACACACACACATATATATATATATATATATATATATATATATGTGTGTGTGTGTGTGTGTGTGTGTATAACATATGCCCATAACATGTTGTGGAGTCATACCTCAGCAACATAACTCACAACCTCTTAGTTCAAGGGAACATAATGTAAGTATTGCAGTTATAAATGTAGAATGTTGCTACAGTAACAGGGGTTATGTCAACAGACATATTGTGTAGGAAGGCTCTTCTGAAACTGACATGTACGCCATCAGTTAGTGACAGACATCATAAAATCGTCATAGTGAAGAACCACACAAATCATAGTAATGATCCTGTGGAACACAGCAGAAAAATGACCAATAAACGTGGACAGTCTGAAACAATCTGGTCAGTCCAGAGGTATACACAGACCTCCTTAGTGCAAGACATGTGGACCAAGCCTGACAAAGGGGATGTTTACAGCGATGAAAATGGGGATATATCTCAAATACTGGAGTAGATAAGCTCACACAGTTGATGCATTCACACCCTCCTGTCTGTCCTAACACATATTAACTGGAGGAGTAGAGGTCCCAAGCCTAAATACTTCCCACTAGTTAGTGACCTACATCTTCACAGCATCCCACTGCTTTTTCAGAAATATACAACACCTATGGTGGCCAGGCAACAGTACATCTGGTAAATATCTGGGCATAACATCACACTAGGTAAATACACTGAGCTGCTAGGCATGTCACAAAGCACTGTATAAATTACAGACAGACTGCCACAACACTAACACAAGTTTCCTATGGGGGAATACACATGTAATTGCAAATATAGCAGGCACTACAGGCATATAATAGCACGGAGTAACAGACACCAGTGTGAAAGTGCATACCCACAGCCAATCTCAACACAGTCACAGTCACATTATGGTAAGCCTAATTAATAGTACAGTATATGGACTGTGTGAACAAAACCATCCTCATATTTGCCACTCACACAGTAACCCTACCTATACTGGCCCAATTCACAGTGTAGTCTGATGCCTGACTGTGGTATGGGACATGTCTCAGTCTGGCCCTACAAACATATATGCTGATAGGGTACCAGAAACTGGAGCAGCATGCAACGTCAGATAGAACAGGACCAAGAACACTGACATCTACCACAGTCTGTACACAGGCCAAGTAACATATTCACAATACACTGCTACACAATACTGACATTCTGTCAACAATCACCATAAGTACACAGACCTCACTACTGGATGGACTACAACAGAATGTCCAGGTTTTGTCCTCCAATATAAGGCCTCCTATACATAACATGTCTGGCAGTCTGATATATCACTGGCTTGTTATCAGGAATGATGTCAGTAAATAATGATATACTGTACATATGAACCTCTTACTGCATGACATATGGACAAAGGGTGACAGACTTGGGGGACAGAGGCACAAACACAGGGCTGATATTGACACATTGCTGTGATAAACTGAGAAAATTGCTGGTGTAACAGGGTTTGTTGTGACATATCTTTTCTGAGGGAAATGAAGTCAGTAACACACATGGATGTCACCATTTACTGACTGCAATCATCGGAGTATGCTACTGTATTTTTAAAGAGAGAAAATGTGTGAGTAACACACCGCATCTAAGACTTCAAACTCTGGCCAGTCTGCATATAGCCCTACAGGTGAGAGTTTCCTCAACCACATAACACTGTCATGCCAGACTTTAAATCATGCAGAGCAGCCACATCCACACAAACCCTGTTAAACCAACATTACTTCAAATGTAGAACAGCAATACATACATACTGTCCCCATGTCTGGAGCATTCCCCTCTTTTTTGTTGGCCTGTCTAAACAGTGTTTGTTGTAAGAGGTATTTCCAATTACCCTCTGTGATGCTGTTTGTCAGACAGCCCCATAAAGTCCTGCTCACAGTGAAGGAAAAGGGCGAACACCCACATGAAATGCATAGTTATAGGAGTGTGTTTCTATGCAATTGGCTATAGGAATGATAACACAGCTGTTCTACATGCAATTAGCAAGTGGGGGACTCCAATTCATGCACGGACAGTGTCTGAGTTGTGCACATGTCCCACATGCATGTTCTTTGACATGTGGAAGTGTACTTGAGGTCTCTGGGGCATGTTGTGTGGGCAGATTGTTATCTTCTGATGTAGCATTCCTGACCTCATTTGGTGAGACCTGGCTATGTAACTGAGGTTGTGATTGCACCTACATTGACAGCATGATGCAGGTATTCAGTGGAGTTTGTGGTATCTATCCATACAGGGAATGTGTATAAGGCATGGTATTCCCTTTGTGGGGTATGTTTCCAAACTCTACAGTTGTTGCAGGTGTCCAGTGGGAATATGGCAAAAGGGCCACTGTACACATTTATTTGGCTACTGAGGGGATGGAACAGGGTGCCATGTCCTTTTACTTGCTAGATAACACACACTCAGTCAGGAGATGTAAGACATCAAATTACTTTCTGATGTTAGTGGCACTGTTGTGATCAACAGGCATGTAGTTCACTGCTATCACATGATGGTTATTATCTGGGAGGCAATATGCAGGGAACTACCAATATAGTGGTTGTTACCTAGCCAAATGTGCTTGTATATGATACATGGGGGAGAGTGTTCTCTGAGTAATAGAAGGGTTGCCTATATTGTTCACCAATAAATACTGTCACATGTAGGGCTGTGGATTGTCTTCACCAACCATTCTGTTGTTTGACATCTGTTGGCCTTGTAATGTGGACATCGTGACATATATTAGGCTCTCAACATAATAATTTAGCAAAACCCACCCCACAGTGGATCCTGTTATTACACAATCACAGTAACCCCCAAATAGGATACTGATAACAGACAGACACACACACACACTTGCCAGTACTGAGATTCAAGCCCCTCCCTAGCTATGTATTGTTACTACAGTGTACCACTTTTATCGCACACGACATGGAGCTTATAGGATGGATGTTGTCTCAAGTACTTCTAAGGTGATGAACATCACCAGCCCTTGTAAATACTGGCACTGGGTGATGTAGTGGGTGAGAGATCTCACCAAACATTTTACTTTACACACACATTTATATTTGCCAGGGGTGAGGTTCAAACATCTATCAAGCAATCTTTTTGGAACATTATGTTATGCATTTACCATATGCACCACTAACCTTACATGGTTTAGGGTTGACAACAGGTCTTACTCAGGTGGATGATATCTGCAGGATTGCTAAAGTCAGGCACTGAGATGTGTACTGGGTGTAAATGGGGCCAAAATATTTGAGATACGGACATACATATGTTCACACACAAACACTTACCACAGATAAGATTCAAACCCACGCCTATGTAGTTATTGCTACTACATTGTTCTACATTTATGGCATGTGCCATGGAGCCTACATGTTGGAGAACTGTGCCAAGGTATAATGTGAAGGTGAGTAACATCAGCATCAGTGTTAAAGGAGGGGTAAGGGGAGAGTAGTAAATGTGAATGTCCATAAAATCAGGTATCATCAAAGACACACACACATTCTCACACAAACACAAACAGTTTCCATGGCTGGGATTAGAACTCCTCCCTAACTAGTATGCTACACTATAGTATCAGACAGTTATCGCAAGCACCACAGAGCTTATATGTTGAAGAGCTATCCAAATGTATCTTTGAAGGTGACTGACAGCAGCAGTGCTAAAGGAGGGGTAAGGGGAGAGTAGTAAGTGTGCATATCCATAAAATCAGGGATCAACAAAGACACACACACACTCTCTCTCACACAAACACACACAGTTGCCATGTCTGGGATTAGAACTCCTACTTAACTAATATGCTACACTATAGTATTGCGGAGTTATTGCAAGTGCTATGGAGCTTATATGTTGAAGAGTTGTCCAAAGGTATTTTTGAAGTTGAGTAACATCAGCAGCAGTGCTAAAGGAGGGGTAAGGGGAGAGTAGTAAGTGTGAATACCCATAAAATTAGGTATCATCAAAGACACACACACACACACACACACACACACACACACACACACACACACACACACACACACTCTCACACAAACACACACAGTTGCCATGTTTGGGATTAGAACTCCTACCTAAATAATATTCTCCACTATAGTATTACGCAGTTATTGCAAGTGTCACAGAGCTTATAGGGCTGGTACTTGGCCAAAGGGTTATTTCACGGTGACTGACATCAGTGGGCATGCTGAAGTAGGGCAGTGGGAGGTGTAGAGGGTGTGAAATGGCCTCAAAATCATTCATCTCCACACACACACACACACACACACACACACACACACACACACACACACACACACACACACACACACACACACAGTTTCACAGTAGCCATGTCTGGAATTAGAACTTCTACCTAACTAGTTTTCTACACTACAGTATTACGCACGTATCACAAGCGCCACACATCTTATAAGGCTGAGACTTGGTCAGAGGGTTATTTCAAGGTGACTGACATCAGCAGGAGTGCTAACATGGGCAATGGGAAGTGCAGTGTGTGTGTGAATGGGCCATAAATCATTCCTGTGGAAACACACACACACACACACACACACACACACACACACACACACACACACAGGGTTTCACAGTAGCCATGTCTGGAATTAGAACTCCTACCTAACTAGTTTTCTACACTACAGTATTACACACGTATCACAAGCGCCACTCATCTTATAAGGCTGAGACTTGGTCAGAGGGTTATTTCAAGGTGACTGATATCAGCAGGAGTGCTAACATGGGCAATGGGAAGTGCAGTGTGTGTGTGAATGAGCCATAAATCATTCCTGTGGAAACACACACACATACACACACACACACACACACACACACACACACACACACACACACACACACACACACACACACACACACACACACATGCACACACACACACGCACACACTCAGTCACACACAACTTTACATTTGACAGGACTGGGTATACAAATGGTAGATGAATACTGATTTGTACTATCATGTTACACAGTTATCACAAGCACCAGAGACACTATAGGGCTGAGGGCTATCAACAGGAATGTCTACAGTGATTGACATCAGCACATCATGTGATATCAACCACTTGGATGTGTGGTGGGTGGGACAGGCCTCATAATGGAAATCTCTCTGTCACTGTCTCTCTCTTCCCCACGTCTGTGTGTGTGTATGTTTGACATATTATAGTGTGTTGGCCTTGGATATGTGTGAGTATTCCTATCCAATGTGTGTGCAAAGCATGATTGGTGTACAATGTGGTGTGTGTGCACAGACATTTGCGACTGACAGATATGTATAGTCCACTGTTTGTCACATATGGGCTTCATTTTTCTAAGTGTAGGAGCATGCCCAGTATGACCTTCTGTACTGAGTGTGTGAATCCATTCCAGGTAGGGTTGTACTCCAGTCCAGGGTTTAGTATTCTACACCTACAGCTGGTAACCTGTTTCTGCAGGATATCTGTAGATGGGTTGACAATATAGAGTCACAATGGGTGACAAATAGTGGGATACTGTAACTATTACTGTCTGTTCTGCTTGTGTTACATGGTTGGTGTTAGCAGAGATATTCAGACATATGTACTGTTTAACATTGTGATGTATTATGTCATCATCTGCTGATAGATATACTTATTTGCTTACAGTTATTTCCTGGGAAATGCAAGATGAATGAAGCTGTGTCCAGTATTGTGGTCTGCAGCCTACATATTCTTGCACACTCATGCCATTCTGGAGGGGTAGCTGCAAACACTTGCTGATGGGTCTGTGTAAATTGTCAAGCACCTTGGTACTATAATGCCTATGGATCCCCTTCTTGTACATATATCGATGTAACAGAATGGCCATATTCTGATGTGGCCATACCTCTCAGCTGTACAGATTCACCCAGGTTCCCCATAAGCAGGGCTCATATATCTGGTCAGTTCTTCTTCACATTGTGGTTTACAAGCAGGTGTGTAGCCACCCATTACTGGGTTTGCAGGCAGGGGTAGTATGGGCACACATCAGAGTTTCAGACTTCACACACTCCATGATGTCCATGCTTCTACACCCCCCACTCTGTTATTCTATCCTCTTCCTAACATTATGCAAGTGATATATGAGAAGTATCCCTATAATTGGCCCTTCATCCCAGCAGTATTTAATGGTTGGTCCACAGTTCATGCAGTAGGACATGGTGGGCATGCTACTGGGATTTGTCAACATGGCCTTGCATTTGTGTTCTGTTGACTGTGTTATGTTGTTAGTTGGGACCCCATGAGATACCATACATTGGCACTATGAGTGAGGCACAGGTCTTTGACAGAGAACTGTAGGCCATTTGGTAGTGATGCAAGCCATCTGTAGGAGGCCAGCACATGCTGTCACTCCTACAGTCCCAGGCTGCGAGCCAGTGGATTCCCTTGGGGTAACAGGGAAGTGTGCAAGGTGTTAATGGCAATAGTTCCTGTCCATATTAATTCTTTGGTCTGGATGCTGGCAGGGTGCTGCTTAAAGCTAGGGACATATCTGCATGAGACACCTCTTCAGCATGCTGCATTCTGTGGGTATTCCCATATAGAAGTGGGAGTCATACTGTACTCATTTCCAACAGCAAGGCTATGACCTGCGATAAGCCTGTGACTGATGGTAGGGTGAGCTGAATGCATGTGTGATATGGAAGCTACTTGCAGCAGACTCACAGATATACATCGGACATTCCCCTTATGCTGCCTTGAGCGGGGACATAGGCAGTCTCTCATTACTTCATAACTATGCCTTTTGTGGTCTGCCAGTGATTGGCCAGACTACATCAATATTCCATACTACACAGACAACTAATGTGCTGCTAACCTGTATGTACAATTCCAAAATTGTGTTCCGTTGACAGTTACATTTTATGTACTCTGTCTAGGGTACTTCCACCTGTATACTGTGTGTATGTCTGGGCCCACATTCATGGCATGTCTATCTTTCAGACAGTGACAGATATTGACATCTGGACAGTGAGTATGGATGAGTGCTGACATGGGTATTGCTGAGAAGCATTGTGGTTGGCACTGCAGTTGTCTGAACATAGCCCTGTCATCCACAGTACTGCCCATAGGCCACTGAGACACAACCTTCCATGCCTACATGCTGACCACTTCCACACAATATTGAACACACAACAACCTTATGCATGGACTCCTGCATATTGTACACATGCAACAATCTATCCTGTAGATTGGGCCAGCATGGGTAATCTGTGCTCCACTGTTATAACACCTCACACTTACATGTTACTGCATTTCTACATAGGATTGTGGGGGGCACACCTGATGACTTTAAACATTTGCTATGACTGTACTGGTATTTCAGGTACTCTGTTGACTTCCATTTCATTTTATATTCTGACCTATCATGCAGACTGGAGGCATATCAGTAGAGTAAAGATCTTAGGTTTTATTGACCTACATTTTGGTTACAGACTTCTTACCCTTCAGAACTGATATACAACTCCCAGACCTGTTGTAGTCTGTCTGTGTAGGTCTATTAACCATTGCCACCAATTGGAGGCCTTAGCCCAGCCTTTCTTTATGGTCATCTACACCTGTCCTGCTGGCTGAGGCTAGTGGTGGGTATGTGTGCCTCACTGACATGCATGTGTGTGTCCTATGGACACATATTTGGGCCACCACATGTACTGCAATAGGATTTGTCACCTTGTTTAGTATTGCCTAGTATATTGATACCAGTATTTGTTATGGATTTCATGCTGCCCATATAGGTGTCCACTATCTGCTGCCATCCCATTCAGCCACCTGATTCCCTTGCATGCTCACTTCCATACCACAGATACAAGTATCAGAACATACTACTCTATTCAGAAATTGATAGGAAGAGTAACTTACCTTGTGGCTTTGCCAGTATTGAGGATGGTGCCGGAGGTCTGACTATGTTGGATGCACATAGTACACTCCCTATACATGGTAAAGCACAGGTAGTGTCATGTTTGGCATCCATTTTACTGTATGTGTGAGTCAGAGAGAGGTTTCATTCCCTGGGTTCCTACCATGTCAGTGTATGTGCTATGCATTGCCTCTTTGCCAAGGCCTGGGCATACTGGGCATGCCTCCTTCTGCCTACATGGGCAGGCTCAGGGTATTCCTCCTCCGAGTCCCTCTGTGCCTGTGATGGCCTTGGCAATGGTGAGGGGCTATGTGGCCTTGCCCAGTGCTGTTCCTGCTGCAGCTGTTTCCACAGGATCATATTGTGTAGCATGGCACATACTATGAACATTTGTGTACATGTAGCTGGAGAGTACTGCAAGGCTCCACTGGATATGTCCAGGCAGCAGAACCGTGACTTGAGCATCCCAAACACACACTCTATTATGATTCTGGTTTGTGCGTGTGCCTCATTATGGAGTTCTTGTTCAGGTGTGTGTGCATTTCTGATGGTTTTCATCAGCCACGGCTCCAGTGCATTGCCAGCATCCCCCACTAGGTGGCTGTATGGGATGACCCACTTATAAATGACTAGTACAGCTGTGTCATATGCCAGATGTGGGAGTCGTGATTGCTTCCATGGGTGCCAGCACACACATTCAAGATAATACCCTGGGCATCGCAGACAACCTGACAGTTGATGGAGGGGAAACCCTTGAGGTTTATGTTGACTGTACCCCACTCACCGGGTGGTGCTTTGATGTGTATGTGTGTGCAGTCTATAGCACACACTACCTCAGGGTATTCTGCTATTTGGTGGAAGAGACGCATATTGCTGGTCAGCGCCTAACGGATGTTGAGGAGATATATGTGCTCACTGCCATGTGCTGGCATGTCATCCAGGAAATGGTGGAGTACCCTGGATGCTGATGCATGTGAGATCCCCATGATATCCCCAGTTGTCCTTTGCAAGGTATCTGTGGCTAGTATTCTTAAGCCTACACATACCTTGGTATCCACTGGGATGGGTTCCCCTCTGTTGGTTCTGTGTGTAAGGCATGGCCAGCACAGCACAACAATTTGCTGTAGAATGTTCCTGTCCACCCTATAGCACTCCACTCTCTCCAGCTTATGTAGCCCCTGTTAGGTTACCCTGGGTCTGTACCTTCTTCTCCTTCTCTTCACTGTGGGTTTCATCAGCATTCACATCCTCACCACCCTCAGCCTCTTGCACATATTGATGTATGAGAACGACAGTGGCCCCTAACATTTTGATAGTTTTGTCAGGTAATATTTCCCCATCTGTGTACACTGGTGGTGTAGATTTTGTGGGAAAAACCAGACTGGAAGGTGTTTGCATAGTTTATAGTAGTGTGCTAGGCTGTTCCATGTGTAGTGCATTGTCATCCTCTTTGGTAAAAACTCTGTACCCATGAGCTACTGCATAGGTGGTAGTCTACTTAACACCAAAAGTGTGTTAAGAGACCTTAGGACACAGGTGGACAGTAGTCTCTCCTTTGATAATCCCATTGCCTCAGTAGTCAGGAAATCCTTCTAAGTGGCACACCTCATCAGAAAAGGTTTCTCATCCAGGAAAAAAAAGGTCATTGTTCCCCTCTACTCATCACTCATTAGACCCAGTATAGAGTACAATGCCCCTTTTGGTATGCACCTCACAAGACATCTACAACAACTAGAAAGGTGGCAGAAATACCTCACAAAGTGGATTACTGGCCTCAAACAGATGCCCTATGCAGACCGTCTCAAAAAAACTCCAGCTTTACTCCGTCGCATATCGCCTACGCAGAGGCAATCTCTGCCTAATATACAAAGCTATGCCACATCCAGAGCTATTGGACATGCTCCACTTAAAGAAATCCCAATCCCTCCGAACTACACGTTCTAGGGATCTAAACCTTGTCATCACAATAAACAGAACATGCTGGAGGGATAGATTCCTGTCCCAGAGACTTCCCGTACTTTGGAACAAACTACCTATCTACATCAAACAAAGCTTCTCATTAGCACTTTTCAAGAAAAATCTTGATGATTGGATGGGAAATTGGAAATTCACCCTGAGGATCACCTCTGTAGCTCTGCTCAACAGGTGGTGAAAGCCAGGGTACCTTTTTGACTAGGCTTATATAGGACCTAGGGCCAATAGCCTAGTACCTACCTATGAACCTATGATCCTATAATTGTCTGATTCTGATACATTTCACCTGACAGCGATGCTAGTTCTCCTTGATTGCCTTCATACTGCTGTTTTCCCTTCCCATTGCCTTCCTTTTTAAGCCCTGAGGCATGGCACGCATACCCAGTGCTCAGATGTGAACAGAGCTGCTATTTCCTGTTTTTTTTTTTGTTTAAAACCCAGTGCGCGGTGCACACACCCATTTAGGCAATGCAAACACTGCTAGGCAGCCGCAGACACACCCCCTTCCTTAGCTGTGCCTAGCTAAGGGCAAACACAGGCCACAGAGCTCCAATAAGCTTACAGCATGCATGACACTCCCCCTTATGAGGTCATCTACCTCTTATACTTATACAATGGTGTTGCTGCACCTACACTGTTGGGTACAAGCTAACACTGAGAGGAAATCTATGATTCAGTATCAATCCCCTCATTTGCATAAAACAGAATGCTAATTCGTAGTTACCACACTCACACTGAGCCTTCCCCCTCAGCAATGACTATTCCCTGGTATTGTTGTCTTATGCATGCCATTGACTATTATGGCAAAATGCTGATTTGGGTTTAAAAGCTTATTTCCAACTTATTTTTCTTATTTTCAGGCCGATCCAGTTTGCGCACCGCTGCCCTATGCTTAAACAGCCGAAATCGGCTCAAAAAAAAATAAAAGTTATTTTTTATAATTTTGCAACTATTTCTCATGCCAGTGACCATGTATTTGGCCATTGGCATGCCTACTACATTGAATACATGCTTTCTTTTGAGCTGTTATGCCTCTGTTTTGTAATTTGCAGAAATGTATTCGGTTAGTAACTGATTACATTTCTGCAGGTTATACTATTCCTGCACAGACACCTGCCTGCTTCCTGGATTGCTAATTCATCTCATTTGCATGGTTTTCCTCAGCAAATGAGGTAATTAGCATATAGCAGTGGTGTCCGTGCAGGAATAGTGTAGGAGCGCTCGTGCACATCCCGGGAGCTTATTCCTGGATCGCTCTTCAGCCATATTGCATGCAGCAGCTCTTGCACTATTCCTGCACTCCATGCAGAGCTTGCTGAATCCTTTTTTTAAATCTGTCAGTATATCAAGACAGATAATTTTCCCATCTATTCCGAAGGGTAATGAATTATTTTTTTGGTCATCGCCATTAGTTATGTTTCTCAAATATAGCTACAAGAAATTCACTTCTTGATCTTTGTTTTCAAGGTGAATTTCTTGAATCCATTTTTTTGATCTCATGAAAACCTGGTTATGACCTGAAATATGTTTACAATTCTTTATATGTTCAAGAAATGGATGTTAATAAGATTAATATCTCAGCATTCATTTCAAGATCTCATAATAACTGACAGTGATTGGAGACTTAGTCACATTTTTGGAATATATGGAAAGCTTTAGCTGGCATTGAAAATAAATAAAAATACAATTTGCATGATTGCACAAGGTCTGCAACAGGTTTTAAATATGTTAGTGGGATAGAACTGTACTTCTTTTAAGACTGTCATTAATGTGGCAGATTATTAATTATGACAGCTTTTAAAACTGTTATTTGCTTCCTGATACTGTTCTGCTGTTCCCTTGTAATAATGCATCATATTGCAGCTTGAGACTGGATTACTTTTGTAAGAATTTGATATAGGTTCTTACATATGAACTTGTTTGCAGCCATACTATTGTCTTGTTTTCAGAATGCAGATGGTGTGCTTCATATATTACAATAACAGTTTGTCCGATTTACTACACACATTAACACAAAATATTTCACACAGCATACTACATAAGCATTTTGACAAATGAATGTGCACTGAAGAAATTGATGCTTTGTTAACACATTTATTTATTTAGCAGTTTAATGGACTGGTTCATTTACACCTACTTTTAGTCAGAACCTAGTTACAATAATGCAAAATATAAAAAAAATGCAAAACAGTAGGAATAATATAAATAAAGCCAGGGCAATAACACATACTACAGATATAGCAGTATTAGGTGAACAATACAATTTAGGGCCCAAGACTTGCTCTTGGCGTAAGTGACTTACTCTGGTGCCTTCTTTATAGATAGGTCTAACACCGGAGTAAGTCACTTACACAGAGAGTAGGAGTCTAGCCCATAGTATATATAACAACAACGTTTGCACTGCACAATGGAGTTCAAGTCTGTACCAGTGTCATAATCTGATTAAGCTCACAGTATGGCCCTGGTGACTCAAGGTGATGATACAGGCAGGAAGTATTAGCATGCCCATTGTAGGTGGGAGTGGAAGGGACTCTACTCAATGGGGCAAATGCATGTGGGATGAGTTCCTTGCTGGACAGGACTGTCCTGCTGATGTCAATGCCTTGCAAAAGTTAGGGGTAATACAGCATTAATACTCATTGCATACTCAACAATGATCTGTCATTGGGGGTAGGTATAGTGGTTAAGGTGTTTGCCTCACACATGAGAGGTACAGGGTTTGATTCTTACCATGGCAAATTGGAAAAGTTTAAATGGTCCACAAGGGCAGTTAACCTAGTACTTACCTATAAACCTATTTGGAAAGTGCAAGGGAAGGTGTAGTGCTAAAGATAACACTGCAAAATCTCTGGGATAGTTATCTAAACGATAGCACCTCCTGACTGACCCTCATCTTCAGAGATGGGGAAATTAAAGGGATGATTTTCCGAGAAGGGGTTGATGATCAGTAGGTAGCAGGGGCAAAAGTAAAAAGGATTCCTTCAAATAATTCATAACAACAGTACAGGGAGTTGTAGTTAGGAGTAATAAATGGGAAAACCGCAACTCGAGCTAAAAACAGAACATAAAAATGGATAAGTGAAATAAATGGTTATCTATTTTGTGTGACAAATTATATAAAGTTATTTCTTACTTTTGGCTACACTACACTTTTGCATTCACCATTCATTACAAAATTTATGTCTTAAATGTGCAGTAGAAAATATGTTATGAATCATACAGCAGACCCCAATGGAGTGGAATAAAAACACATAACTAAAGTGCCAGATATTTTAAAACACATTTTATCCATGTCATCAAAAATTATTAGCAGATATTTCCCCATCATCTAAAACAGTACTACTTTATCCACATTAGCTGCTCACTGGTACAATTTAATTTAATGATAACCAAGCCCCTACAAGCATACGCAGTAACATCAGTAAACTACTAATGCAATCACCAAAAATATGCAAAAGCAGTTATGTTGAGCATTTTGTGATATAACAAACAATGCTACTTCTACTGCTACTACTACTAATAATATCAGAAGCATTACTACTATTATATTAAAACACAGAAATGGCAAGCACCGCAACCTCCTATACAAAATAAAACTCATTCAAAAGCAGACAATAACACATTGCTTAATACCAACCATAAGAAATGACTAACAGCAAATAAAACACCCTTCAACGAAACACAGTGAATGCAAAAATAGTCACCTACTCTAAAAGAAAATCACAAACGATGGTTACTGTAGCAATCTGCAACTTCAGAAGATGTTATACGTACATACATATATGTGTGTGTGTGTATGTTTGTGTGCATGTTTTATTTTAACTACATTAGTTTAGTTGTTCATATCTTAGCTAGCTTTACTGACAGCCTGTGATATGTACGAATGTAAAACTTAATAGAATTTTAAAACAATGTTTAAAACAAACACATTTTCCTCTTTTCACCATTCATGCTTTTTAAGCAGTCCAGCTCCTGTCTTACCCATTAGTCCAAATGCAAATTTGCTAGGGTGATAACCAAACTTCAGAGTTCCTGGTATATTTTTTTAATTTTTCCATATGAACAGTTCATATGCTTACAAATATAATTTCCTGGAATGATTTTGGTTCTTATGTTTTAAAAGCTATTTTCTTCATAACAAATAAATTCACAAATGCACAGTCCAGACTCATCTGGACTCCTTAATGACATCTGCCTTTTTGGATTTACCTCTTCTTTAAATAAAGTAGCTGACCTCTCAGACACCTCTCAAACATTCTTACCGAGAAACTTAGGCATACTGGCTTAAAGTGTCACATCCCAGTACTCTGCTTTACCATAGCTTTCCCAAATGCTGCCATATTGCCCTGAGTATTCCCTGTTTGCCTCTGAATTATTGTCTCAGTGCCACTAGTACCCTGATCTTACCCAAAGTGGCATACCCACTGGTGGTGCCTATCAATGTAGAAGATATGTGGACCAACCACTTTAGACATTGGCTGTGTTGGATAGCATTGTCAAGACAGGATAACATGAAGTTCAGACTGTGTGTGATACCAGGACTAAAGACTCAGTGAAGTACACATTGGATCCAATGTAATATGGTCACATCAACATACGTCAACAGAAAGGGAAATGGGTACTTGCCTGTGCTAAGTAGGATAAGGACATGGCCTTTTCAGACCCATGCCAGGGATCATAATAATATTGGGAGAGAGCTCCATGCCCTATTGGTCATTGTACACTTGTAAGTCCCAACACCCCTGGATCGGTAAGCTACTGGATACAAAGTATTTAGCTACCCAGATTGTGTTAGTTCTGCTGAATGAAAAGCTGGATGTAGAAGTAGTCAACCTGTCAAAAATTAACTAAAGTTTGTTATAATGAGTCTAGGTAAATTAACAGGATGCAGTTTGTATGTAGATGACATGATGGTGAGGAAGAGACTGGCTGTTCTATGTGTCCAGAAGACTAAGTGGAAAGGCACTACAGCAGCAAAATCTCTTGGTTTGAGGTCCACCATCATTACTAGTCAGTTGGGGGGACAGACTAGAAGGGGTGGAAAATGTGGTGAGAACATGTCTACTGAAGACAATGAGGATGTTGTCAGTCAGGGACAGAATCGTAACAATTAGAATTCAGTGTAAAGAAAGGGCAATCTCCATAATTTTAACCTATGTTCCACAAATGGGTTGCAATGACATAGAACACAGGACATTCAGACAGCATGTGCAGGATCTTCTCATTAATGTGGGTTCAAATTAGTTGGTCTTGATAATGGGAAGCATGAATGCTCATACTGGGACAAACAGAACAGGATATGTCAGAAGCATAGCAGGTTCAACCAGAGGTCAATGACTGGTACTAAGTATCAAAACCCTGTCCTCTCAGCTATTCAAGTGAAGAGAAAAAAAAACTTCACTGTAATAAGCCAGTCGTTACATTGTCAGCAATTGGCTTATTACAGTTAGATCTATGCCACCCTGCAGCTCTTAAACTGAAGAGGAAAAAATGTTTCTTCTACTGGCAGATCTAACAGGTGGCCAGATGCATGATACTCCTGTCGCTTCTGCTCCAACCATTCAGGTTCTGTTTCTGTGCCCTGACCACTACCCTCACATATTTTATTAATAACAAAAAAAATATTTTTTGAAATTATTGCAAACTATTTGCTACAAATGTAGTAAACATTTGCTACTGTTTATGTCCTGCATGCATGGAGTGCTACAGTGCTCATGTTTTAGTTAAACTGTAGCAAACTGCTTGGTGCAATGTAGTGAGCAGTTGGTACAGTTTAGACCACACATGGAGCGCTACTACACTTATGATTGACTGCAAATGCAATACCAGCTTTTAAAATCTAGTATTGCATTAAAGAGGAATTGGAATTGGCTGATTGCACCCCTGCAAAACTTTGCACCTGGGGCAGTTGCCTCTCTCAGCCCACCCTGGCTATCGTACTGGGATTTGCAGATTGTCTGGTTCGACATGATTAATCCAGTAGGAATAATGGAGAAGTTATTCTAGACTTCTGTCTAAAAATGGGTGGCCATCTTGCTTGCCAAAAGTGACAGTGATAAGATCCACTGAAAGAGTGGCAAACATGCAGCTCAGGTAGACTTCCTACTAGTGAGGAAATGGCATTAGAAAGAAATAAAAGATTTTAGAATCTTCCATTGTGAAACAATTGCCCTGCACCATAAACTGCTGGTGGTAACAATCAGCTGCAGTCATTGGTCAGAGAAGGCTATAAGGTCAAACGAGACTAGGATGAAGACCTGGAAGTTGACTGGAGTGGAAGCACAAGATTTCATGGAAATACTTAGGGTCTAGCACCTTGGGAAAAAGAAGAAACAGATGTAATTGAAAAAGAATGGCTGTGTTAAAAAATAATGTGTGAAGCCTATAGAACAGATTTGAGGTCTAGCCAAGTATGGAAGTAAGGTACATAAAGAAAGCTAGTGGTAAAATAAAGAAGTTCAAAAAGGTATGAAAAGAAAGGACTACAGGAGGACATGGGAGATAGAAAAGACAGGCTATTGGTTGGCTAGCAAGGAGATTCAGAGAGCAGTCAAAATAGCAAAGAACAAGGCATCAGAGAAACTCTATCAGCTTCTGGAAAATGATTCAGCTGATGATATAAAGAAACTCTATAAGACTGCAAGGCAAAGACAGAACGTTGAAGAAGATAGTAGATGCCATTCATAAAGGATGTCAACAGCAATCAACTCTCAAGCCAGTAGACATCATGGAGAGATAAAAGGAGTACTTCAATGTGCTTCTGAAGGAAGAAAACCTTACAGAAGCTGTGTTGCTTCATGCATGGCATACATTAAAAGAAAAAGGAGAACCTTTTCTAGAAGTACAAAGTGGTACTAAGGAAGATAAAGTCAGGGAAAGAGGCAGCTGAAGATGAAGTCATCGCAGATATGCTAAAGATGTCAGGGGCTTTAGGGGAAAATGGCTCTTGAGGGTACTCATCACAGTACAGGGAAAAAAGCATATCCCAGATAATTGGAGAATAAGCATTCCGGTGACTTTGTAAAGGAACAAAAGGGATATTCATATCTGCAGGAATACAGAAGTATCAAACTTCTGTCACCCAGTACATAAGTTCTGGAGAGATGATTGGTAAATTAATGCAGACATCAGTAGAAAGGAAAATGGAAGCTGAGTAGTTTGGATTCACACCGAGCTGTGGTACAACTGACCCTATGTTTACATTATGCAGAAACTGTAGCAAAAGCTGATTGGGGAAAGAGTCCAATTGAGTTTCCTTAGACTTGGAAAAAAAACATGTAACAAAATCACAAGAAAGCTAATTCCGGCAGTCCCGTAATGAATCAAAGTCACAGAAATGTTGGTAGGATTAGTACAGGCTATATACAGGGACCCAATGACAAAAATATGAACAGTGCTGCAACTCATACAGAGGGTCCTAGTAGGCGTGGGCATGCATTACATACAGCTCAGCCCATTGTTGTTCTTACATACTGCAAACTGTCTAAAATGATTACACCAGCAAACAGGTCAGAGAGAACAGATGAACAAAGGTGCTGTATGCAAATGATGCAAGTGATGCACCACTACAAACAGACTCTGATGAGGACTCTAGCAAATAATAGGGAAACTGAGTGCAGAATTGAAGACTCATGGAATAAAACTGAATACAAACAAGACAGTGGTCATGGCAGTAAATGGGGAAATCAGAAAAAGCTTAAAATTGAAATAGGTAGGAAAACAGTGGAATAGGTTAACAGTTTATCTGGAAGGTGTGGTTGAGTAGATGGGAAGTCTGAATAAGGAGATCAAAGATCACAACCGTAGTGTTGTAGACAACTGGCACATAGTGTCAAAGATACTGCGTGTTGCAAGAATATCTAAGAAGTTGAAAGTAGGAGAAGTAAAATGTAAGATGTAAGAGACAACAGTGTGACCAGTGCTTCTGTATGGCACAAACATGTGGGCAGTGAAAATAGACCAAAGCAGAAGAGGAAGCTTGAGATGATGAAGATGAGTAGGATGAGAGAGTAGTAAGATGCAAAGTGTGGTATAGATGAAGAAATAGGACATCTCAGAAGACATTAGAATGAGAGGAGAGGTAAGAGAACAGATTGCAGTGGTTTGGTCAAATATGTAGAAAACTAGAAGACAATTTGTAAAAGCAAATTTGGAAATGAATGGATGGATTATATGGGAAAAAGCCAGAGACAGATTTGAATAATCGTTGATGGTGATAGAACAATGAGTGTGAATACAGAGAAATGCTGGCAGTTGACACAGTACCCTAACTCCATGTAAAAATGGAAAATTTGGGTTCATATGATGATAATAATGAAGTTTTGTCTTTTAATATAATAGGCACATAAATTTCAAATGCTTCCCCTATGTTTCATCAAGTCTCAGTTCAATGTAGCTTCACCACAGTTGAACAAACCAATCATAACATAACCTCTAGAAAAGAAAAAAAAAAACATGTCCCACATTCCCTGACTTGGATATAATGTCACGGTCACATAAATATTGAGGAAAAAGAAACCTGATCTGTTGAAATCACTGCTGTTGCACAAATCACAAACAGAAAATGCAACTGCATGGGTTTCTTATGTAAAAGGCAAGCAGAATGTTCAACATAGAGGACTAGAACTTGAATAGTTTAAAATGCTTCCACTTTACACTTGACCAAAAGCTGGAAAACCATCTCAGACAAAATGCCAATGAAAAATATGTAAGGAAAGTATGTCCCCCCTTGCCATACATTTTTGTATTGACTGTGGGACAATTAACATATTATCTTTGTAAACCTGGCATAAGGTCACACATACAACACTTGGTTTTGAGATGATATCATATTATTGTTAATTGATCTTGAAAATTCATTAATTCAGATGACAATGACACTAATAATTTTCTGCAACATTTGCATTAATGTTTCCAAATCGACAGCACTGGGTATTAATTTTAATGCTTCATATAATATCTTCACTGCCATCACTTTTGAGGGGGCAGATCAAACAATCTCTTTCCCTCAGGACCATAATTTTGACATATCTTATGCAACTAGCAACAAATAATTCTGAAATAACTACTTATGTCACTTTAAGTGATGTTAAAATGCAGCTGTTTGACTGCAGATAAATGCAATCATCCTTTCCAGTCTGCGCATTTAGTGCATTTAACATGTATCATTCCTCTGTACTGTATTGAACTTGTTCCGTGCTCTCTTGCATGATTGCTTTTTCATTATTCATTCAGATTCATGCGTCACATCTGTCTCAGTACACAAGCACTTTCACAGGTCAGAAACATAGTTGGCCCCTACAAGTTGTGTATCTGTTTCTGTTTCTCTTCTCCATCCTCTGTCCTCTGTTCCTCTTTGCTCTAGGTGACCTCTGCCCATGTCCCTGGCATAAATTTGCATTTCTAAATATGGCTCACTTTCTGTCTTGAACTTTGATGATGAGAGGTCCAAATCCTCTGATCTCTCACTGCAGTTTTTCCTCTTTGTTACATTCACCCCTTACGTACTTTTCATGTGTACTCTTTCCAGCAGCATGTTGTCTCATTGTATGATCACTAGAACTAATTCAGTTTTTACAGTCATACCTCTCTGAGGCGCCATCTTTGAATCTCCTCTAGCTCAGAGTAGGTGTCCCTAGCTTGTCCGCGTGGCGTGCTGCCTGTAAGTACTACGTGTTTTTTAATCAGCAATTGTGCTTTTTTATTTCTTTGGTTAAAATTGTAATCTAATGCCTATAACTTGCAGCCGCTGATGTTTTCACTACCTGTATCTTGGTAACGCTGCTGGTCAATGGTCGCGAGTCTGTTTGCACAGTAAATTCCTCTGCATTTGCTGTTTTTTGATACATACCACTAATTTTTGCTGCTGGATGTAATCTCTAAGGTGGTCTTACCATTTGTTGTGTGGGAAGAAGATTTCTGTGTATTGTTGCTAGTTTAGGCTCTAAACTTAGTCGCTAGATATTTAAAGCAAAATGTCCACCTGAAATGTTTTATTGTAGTCTGCCTGAATTTCTATGTACTGTTGCCCGCCTAAGCTGCTAAACCTAGTCGCTAGATATTTACAGCTTAATGTACACCAGAAATGGTTTATTGCAGTCTGCCAATGTTTTTAACCACTTTATTGGGTCGCTAAACCTAGTCGTTTAGATATTTAAACTGTATGTTCACTAGAAATGTTTTTTGCCAATGTTTTAGCCACTTTATTGGGTCGCTAAGTGATTGAACCCCTAGAGTACTATTTTTAATGCAGAGTGGTACTTTACTTTTCCTTATTTTAACTACAGTTAGAAGCTGCCTAAAGGCCTTCATTGAAATGCTTTGCTGCTTTAGCATAGCCTGTTCAAACTTAGACTTACTTCTATGTATAAATGTTTGATACCTACTGCTGCTACCTTTGAATATTGCCTGAATAACTGATACTGGAATTGCAAATATTGTTTTTTTACCTGTTACCTGTACCTCTCCTTACATCCTATCCTTCTAACCACAGCTGCTCTCTCACCTGTTATTCTTTTTGTTTTCTAGCATTAAAGCCTAGTGCTCCTCATCGAGCTGTCCCTTTCCTGCTGGCTTATCTCTCCCAGTTTACCTGAAGTTACGAAGCTGGCTATCTGTACTGGCACCCAGGAAGCACCCTAACTCCACTTGAGTAAAAGTAGTAATTCTCCTTTTCTCACCTGCATTGGCTGTATGTCCATGTTTATATATTTTACTTGGTGTCTATGTCCTCTTGTGGGCGGCACACGCAGTACAAGCTAAAGCTACCTTCCCTTACTCACCTGCACACTATCCAGTCACCTTATCCCCTAGCATCTATTGTTAACTACCCCTGCCCCTGCTAGTCTTCACTCAACTGTTGTATCCTGCTTGTTCTGCCCTTCTGTTTCCACTCTATCTCTAAATTACCTCTTTTTGGCTGCTGCTCTCCTTTTCTCTGTTTCTCCTACCTTCAGTTGCACTGACAACTGGGTCTTACTTTTCTTCTATACCTGCCTATTTTCCTGTGCCCCTCTGCAAACTGTACTATTTACTTCCCTTTACTTTAAACCTGCTGTCTCCGTGTATTATCACTGCTCCTTTCTGGTCTTTTGTCATCTAAACTATACCTCTTTCCCACTTTTACCTGCACCTGTTTTATTTACTTGTTTTCTGCCTGAATCCTCTCATGCTCCTTAAAAACCTTTCCCTTTCTTGCTTCTTAAACTAAGTAGTATAGGTAACTCGTGGTGTTACTCCTGCTTAGCTGATTGTTTTCTGCTCTCCTCCTAACTGTTTCTGCCCCTCCCTACCCCTATCCCACTCACCCCACGTGTCCTTAGCTTTATAGCCCTTAGACCACACCCCCCCTATAAATTCACCCATCACTACCTCTTACATCATCCACAACTTCCTCTTAACTTTACCCTCCTCTATCACCTCACCTATCACCTGACTATACTTATAGGATTATTTCTATCCTGTCTCTACCATCTAGCTATACATCCCTACACTATAGTCTTCCAAATTTCACTAGTCTATTCCTGTCTTAACAATCTCAACATGTCAACAGACATCCTCCAACATACTTCTTTGATCTCTGTAAAAAACAACACTAAAATACTTCTTCTACTCATCACTTCCCTTTCTCTCTGCCCTATTCCATAACCTCCTATGAAACTACACTCAATCTCCACCTAAACTACTCTCCTAAACATTCAACCTAAAATTTCAAAAGCCTAAACTTTTCGCAATTAAACATCACATCTACCTCTAGCTACCTCTTAGCTAAATACCACAGATTGACTCACATAAAAGTCAGAACCCCTTGATTAGAAAACCTAAGTACTTTCTATACCCTAACAAATCCTACTTGCTATACAACCAATCTACCTTGATAGATGGTGACATCCACCCCAACCCTGGTCCTTCTAATTTTCAGCTAAAGCTACACCTGTTTCTCTACACACTTCTCTTGAATCACCAACCTCCACCACACATACTTTACTCATAGGACACCTTAATATCCAAAGCATCAATAACAAAATAACCCTCCACTCTCTTCTTGACCACCACTCCTTTGACATTCTTTGTTTAACAGAAACCTGGTTAAAACCCTTTACTAAAGACACTGAAATCTTACCACCAGGCTACAATATCCTGAGACTCGACCGCAATGGTAAAAAAGGTGGAGGAGTAGCACTATTGTTCAAAACAGAACTAAAAATAACATTAGTACCCTATGAGAACCTTGGATTTACTAAAACCGAACTTCTTATCTCAAAGCTGCAACTTAACCTCAAAAATCCATCTATATCATCTGTTTATATCTACCCCCTGGTAATAACTCTACTACCATAGCAGATATCCTCAGTTGGGCCTCATCCACCTACCCACAAGAAACCATTATACTAGGAGACCTCAACTTAGACTGGTCCTCAATATCCAATAACAACCCAGCATCCCATATTAATCTCCATGGCTTCACTCAAACTATTAACACCACTACTAGGATTAACAAAACTAATAACAAAGAAAGTATTCTTGATTGGATTTTGGTAAACAAACCTCAAATCAAATATCAATCTGGTGCTACCTGATAACATTAGTGACCACAACCTAACCTATATTATTAGACAAAAAATACCTCTAATTACTCTCCTTTATATAGGACCCTCGTAACCTCAAATTCTTTAACCCAACCCTTTTAAAACGAACTAAAGGCTTGTAACTGAACCCACTAAAACACTTCCTCTTCAAGAAGCTGTTAATTTCTTTAACAACACATTCCTAACTATTCTTGATTATCATGCACCAAAACGTTCTATTAGAATTAAGGCTAGGCCAGCCCCTGGCTAACAAAAGAAACTAGACAAAAATGTCACTTAGAAACAAATCTTGGGTAAAATGGAGAACTAGCAAATCTCCCATAGACCAACAGACTTTCAGACACCTGAGAAATATTACCAAAAATCAATCCTCTCTGACAAAAGAACTATTATAGCAATCTTCAGCAAGTGAATCACAATAATCCTCAAAATTCTGGTCAACCCTAAATAAACTTCTTACCACCCTCACTGCCCTTCTACAATTCCTCCCCTTGATACTGCCAACACTTTCAACTCTTTCTTCATCAATACGAATTCCTTGGCCTCCCATCTATCCAGTGACAATACCATCATTCATGACCATATTCCTCCAAACTACCAACCTTAGGCTTCAACCCATCTCCACTACCTTTATACAGAGATGCATTCTCAAACTTAAACCTTGCACCCTCTGCTGACCAGCTTCCTTCTGAATTCCTTCAAAAGCAGCCTCTGAAATACATATCAATTCTCATTAATAGGACCATAAATGAAGAATCCATCCCTGATGTATGGAAAATCTCTCACATCATACCATTACATAAAGGAGGAAACTCTATTGTCACCTCTAGCTAAAATAATGGAAAATGTGTCCACCATCAAGTAATGAATCACCTTCTACAAAATAAAATACTAACAAACTGTCAACATGGCTTTAGGCCTTATCATAGCACAACTACTGCTCTGCTCTCCTTCACAGATATTATTAACAATAATCGCAACAATAATGTCCTGTCTTCTGCTCTCTTCATTGACCTGTCCAAAGCCTTTGACATGGTCAACCACTCTCTCCTTCTAAAATTCTCGAATCTCTTTCCTTAGCACCTGAGACTATCCACTGGTTCAGCTCATATCTCACTAACAGGAAACAAGCTGTCCTCTGGGATAACAAACTCTCATCTCTTCTACCAATCTCCCTTGGTGTCCCCAAGGCTCTATTCTTGGACGACTTCTTTTCTCCTCTTTATAAATGACTTACAAGTAGCCATTCCTGAGGCTATCTGCATTCAATATGCTGATGACTCCACACTTATTTGCTCTGCTAAATCCATTTCTGAACTTCAAACTAACACTCAAGCTGTATTTTCTAAAGTTGAAACTTGGTTTCTAAACGATGTCTACTCCCTAAACGAAAAAGACCAAACTACTTCTCCTTAAACCAACTACCAGAGCCCCTACACTTGACTTCTCCATTGTGTCTAATAATGGAACCATTATATCACCTGATTCTACTACCAAATTGCTAGGTGTCACAATTGATAACAATCTCTCCTTCGACCTTCATATCAACAATACCATTAAATCTGTAAACAGGAAACTTGGCTCTCTATATAGAATCAAAACTTTTTTAACCTTCCCAGCAAAAGTGAATCTTGGCCCCTCACATCTTATTTCCACACTTATGCCTCACCTATCTACACCAATATTAAGAAAAACAATCTCTAAACTATCTACCTCCTACAACAACATAGCTAGATTTGTTACTGGAAAACAATTTAGAACCCACCATTGTCAGAATCTGCAACAACTTAACTGGCTCAAACTGACAAATACGTTGCTTCTATCCCAACTTATGTTTGTCCAAAGAGCCTTTTACCAACCTCTTAATACACCTGCTCTATCTAACCTCTTAAGCCCCTACTCAAACCTGAACTCTCTCCGCCTTCTAGCAAACTGCTAGTTACCTCAACTAAATCTAATAACCTTGCTGGTGATTCCCTTTTCTCCAATGCCATTGGGAAACACTGGAATAAACTTCCTCCCGAACTTACTTCAATTGCTTCTACTGCACTGTTTAAACAAAAACTAAAAGTTCACCTTAATAACCACTGGATATGTTCCTGCTCTAAACCTGATTAAAAAGTTTCTTGGCTCTTTCTCCTCCTCACAGCTATTTGTCTCTCTCTCTCTAGCAATACATATCTTTCTATTCTGTACTTTGTGTTGCAAAATGTTCTCTCTTTTCCTTCATCTCTTGCTTTCTCTAGTTCACTCTCTCTAATTCATTCCAATGATGAAATTATGGTAACTTATGGCTTATATCTTTAAATAGAATTAGTTACTATGGTCTTGAGTAAAACACCGACCTCTTTTTTTAAAAATCTGTTTGATAACTTTGTTATTATATATTTGTTAGTTTTGTTGTATTCCGTCCATGTCTTCCTGTGGAGCTTTTCTCCCCGGGCCTCTACTGAAAATGGAAATATATCCAGTTAGACCAGCCCGGTTAACAAATGTAAAATAAATAAATAAATAAATAAATAGTACTTAAGGTTGTGCCTCTGGAATTAATCACAGAACTAAGGGTATGACCTGCCCAAGGTCCATTAAAGTGAGGTCATTACATCTTTGCCTGTAGAGGCTGTCTTCCTGAAGACAGAGCCTAGAATTCTATATGCTGTTGTTTCAGTCCTGCCACAGTTCCATCCCTCATTTGATAATAATTCACAGCACAGATTTTGCGGATCAGGTGCAGTACTTAGTATTTTTCTGTAGTGAACCTTACAGCCACCTTTCTGCCCACTTAGCTTTCCATAGCCCTTCTTAGATTTTTTTTTCTATTACCCACTGCTACACCTATATTTATTTCTTCTAATAGGCTGATTTTCTTCTCAACCTTCCTCCTCACATCTGCAATAAACACTCAGAAATGTAACGGATCCAGCACCAGTTTCTGAGATAACTCCATAAGTCCTATTCCTTATTTTTGATGTGATGTTGCTTACCCTTTGTATCTTCCTATTCAGTAATCCATTCCTCAGTTTCAGTACTAACCTACCATGGCAATTTTCCTAGCAACCACTTGAGGAAGAGACTTAGAGGTCATATTGACATCCAGGTAGACCAGGTCAACAGAAATTCTCCTGTCATACTCTCCAGGAATCCGTCCATAAAACTGAATATATTTTGAGACAGAGATCCTTCTGTCCATGCACTGTGTAAATTGTTGTCCTGGACAATACTGTAATCTAGGAAACTAACAAGCTAGTCTCCCAGAATTGTGTCTATCATTCTATCTATGATTCATGTGAAGCTATTAGACCTGCACTGCCCTGTTTTTTTCTTTCTTCACCTGCAGATACAACTTTTGCTGTCTTCCATTTATCAAACCTTCTGCAGTGGTCAGCAGTCTGTTGCAGATCTCCATCAGGGGATTTTCCCATATGTTGGCTAGAGTCCTGACCACACTGAAAGCTAGCACTGCTGGTCCCTTTGCTTTATACTGTGTTAGGATAGTTATTTTTATACCCACCTCATCCATCTATATTTTGTTGTCTGTCAGCTTCTCTTCCCACAGTGCCTTTCTTCCCTCCCAGCATAGCACCCACTCAATTGTGTCCCTACATGCAGACTGAAATGTATCTCTTCTTTTCCCAGACTTTCAAGATCTTGCCAACCACCCATCTCTTTTCAGCCTAGCTATGTCTGTTCCACTATTTCTCTTCTTTTATATATAAAAAAGTTAACATCCTGCTTGACTCCTTGTGCTTATTAACCTTCTAATTTGCATGTTTGTTGCCCTCACTTGGTTAGTTGATGTTCTGCTTGCCCCTTTGCATTGAAGCTCCTTTACCTCTCTGCTCCATTCTCTACACCTCATGTGTGTCCTTTATTTGCCTGATTGCTAGCCCTGCATTTCATTACAGCTACATTGAGTTTTTTCTCTCTTTATGCCTTTTCTCAAGCAGTTGTCCATAGCTCTGTGTCCTCCATCCCTTACAGATTGCCATTGTTTATTTACTCTCTCGGATTGCTTCTGGACCCTTTATACATACTTGACCATTTCCCATCAGCATAATGCATCACAATTGCCTTTACTTGATCATTCTTGGTCCCCACTTTCCATTGGTTATGCCACATCTACTACATCCAGGATGTTATTTTAAATGCTAAAGTTTTACACCAGCATGGGGAACTTTATTACAACTACCCCACTACCTTGGAACTTTCACTTTCTCAATGACTTCTCATGCAGTCATATCTTGTTACTGGGTGTGATACACTAATGGCTGAGGGCCTGCGTACTGAAAAGCATAATAACATGACAAGACTGTTGCACTGGGAAGTGTGCAAACATTACAAAACTGAAGTAGCTGGGAAGCACTGGAAACATGAGCCACAAAGCACTATAGAGAATAATGAAGTTTCTATCACATGGGATCATCCATTACCAACATTTCAAAAAATAGATGCAAGCAAACCAGATATAGTAGTCTATGAAAAGAAGACCAAAGTAACATTGATCATTGAAATTGCTACACCCAGTGATTACAATATCTTACATACAGAGAGACACAAAGTCATAAAATACCAGCATTTTCAGGTGGAAATGAGGCCAGTGTGGGAGAAGGATACCCAGACAATTCCAATAGTAGTAGTTGCAATGGGTCTCATAAAAAAGAATGTACAGTTATATTTAGATATGTTACCAATACATGTAACTCTGTATGAGTTACAGAAGGAGTCAGTTCTGGGCACATTGGAGGTGCTGTGAAGAGCACTTTTGGCAAACATCAAAGACTGAAACGGTGCTAATTTCATGAACTGTAACCATACAGTGACTTAGGAATGGGGGTCCATTCCCATCATGGTACTAGAAGTACAAAAGAATTGGAGAAAATAAACCAACAAAAATCAAATCTCACAGAGTTATACTGCTCATCTTCTAAGCTCACTCATTTATGTTCTCCTTCATTTCTCATCCCTCTTCTGATATTTTTAATTTCTCCAAATCTTTTGGGTTTCTAATACCATAACGGGAATGGACCCCATTCCTAAGTCAAAATATGATTAAAGTTCATGAAATTAGTATTGTTTTACTCTTTGATGTTAGCCAAAAGTGCTCTTTGTAGCATCCGCAGTGTTCCCAGTAATGACTCCTTCTGTAATTTGTACGGTGTTACATGAATTGGTAACATATTTAATACAATTGTAAATTCTTTTTTATAAGACCAGTTGCTCCTACTACTATTGGAAGTGTCTGTGTATCTTTCCTCCACATGGCTCTCATTTCTGCCTGCAGATCGAGGTATTTTATGACTTTGTGTCTCTCTGTACGCAAGACACTGTAGTCAGTAGGTGTGGCGATTTCAATGATCAATGCTACTTTTGTCTTCTTTTCTTGGACCACTATATATGAGTTATGCTGCTCATCTTCTAAGCTCACTCATTTATGTTTGCCTTCATTGCTTGATGTGTCTGGGGATGATACACCATACTGCAGCACACAAGTGCTCCCCGTTTTTCCTTCCTTAACTACTACCATGCTTTTCCTTGATTTTGTCTTTGCCTGCTCGCTCATTATCTTCAAGGGCTATGATTAATTTATTTTCTGATCTCACATTTGATGCTGTCTCATGTAGATCACTATTCTGCCATCATGTCTCCTCTATTCTTCTCCGGCATTCCTGAAGACCTATACCTAGACAACTCATCCCCTTTTTATCACTGCCACCAGCAATATCCACCTTTGTTCCTGCATTACAATGCCAGCTTCCCAGTTTTTAACACAAATTCCTTGTATTGCTTACTAAGACAACCTGGCCATAGTAGGAGACATCCATAATTTTTTTGTTACACACTGTGCCCTTTTTAGTCTTTTTGTTTTTATCTGCTATTTCTTTAGCTTCTACCTTTCTGCTTCTGTGACACAAACTTCCTGCTTCTCCCTTAGTTTGAAGGTGTGATCACTAAAATGTTCATTTTCAGCCCATATACAAGTTCAGCTGCCCTTCTCTGTTAATGTGGAGCCTGGCCCTTGCACAGAAATAATATCCGTACACTATGTTACTGATCCTAGAATCACCCACCTTTCTCCCCCCATTTCCACAAACTCAGTTCTCCTCACTGTATATCCTGGTTATTCCTCCTCATGTGATGTAATACATTTTTTCTTAGCCCTCCTAAAGTCTTCCACAAGACATATCCTCTATTTTGTTATTTTTGACCCTATAACCCAGCTCTGGCTCCCTTTTATCAACTGCCACTGCTCTTGCCACCTCATGTTCCCCTTTGGTTTCATCTTCCTTGCCCTGTCTTTCTAGTAAGAATAGTTTAGGGGAAAAAAGAACCTTAAATACTTGCTAGCTATTATTAAATACTCAGTAAAAGACCAGGTGCCATAGAATACAGAATCGTTCACTGTCACTTTACATTTATTAAACACTTGATGTGTTTCAGTACTCATATAATTCTGCCTGGATACTTATTTTTTCTTCTTCCTCTGACCCCCAGCTGAACCTTATAGTTTCCCACGTGTTACCTAGTCTTTTCCCTGAGGGGCAGCAGCTCATTTGCTTCCGATGAGGTAAGAGACAAGAACATGAAGTCACTCCATCACCTGTGGTGGGGGCAGAGATACTCCATGACCTACCCCTTCACTCACTGTGGCTGTGACTGTCACATGGTAGTTGCACCACTGGATGCCTGTGTGCTTCTAGTTATGTGAGCTCCAGCTACAAAGATATGCATTGCAATGCACAAATGCAGCAGCGACTGTCCACCCAATAGACCAACCATGCCACCTCCCTCCTGAGAAGAGTGAGATCACATTAACTGCCCTCTATATCAGTTCTAGCACCACCTGTGCTACTAATCAAACTCAAGTGATCTAGGGCATGGTCAGGGCTTTATCACCTATACCACGCATGTGGCCTTGGACATGCCATTTGAGTAGATGATTTCCTCAAAGGCAAGTGAAAACAAAGTGAAAACATTACAAGAAAGTTACAGTCTGAGAAGTCAAATATGACTTTCTAGAGTCCGTCCAGATATTGTTAATTCTGCTACCTGTCAGAGCATGAAGGAGAAAGATGATCCACAATCCAATACATAACACTGTTTGTAAGATAATATCTATTGGTATTGCTGATGCCTCTTGCTCATTTTTCTGCACATTCCTTTCTGTCTGTGCTCTGGCCTGCTGATAAAGCACATGCCATCCTTTCAGGCATTGGTGGACAGGACTTTATTGGCATAATGTCTGTCTTAGTCTCTAAGTTTTAGATTATATTATAGATTTTCTTGTAGGTTTAGCATATGGTTGCATGGTCATGATAAGCATAACCTGCTGAAATACTGACATGGTCGAAGACTAGAAAGTAACAAGGGGGCTTCCCTCATATCCTTTATATTCACTATCAGACTAGAAGGTAACAAGGGGACTTCCCTCATATCCTTTATATTCACTAGCAGACTAGAAGGCAACAAGGGGGCTTCCCTCATATCCTTTATATTCACTATCGGACTAGAAGGCAACAAGGGGGCTTCCCTCATATCCTTTATATTCACTATCAGACTAGAAGGTAACAAGGGGACTTCCCTCATATCCTTTATATTCACTATCAGACTAGAAGGTAACAAGGGGACTTCCCTCATATCCTTTATATACACTATCAGACTAGAAGGTAACAAGGGGGCTTCCCTCATGTCCTTTATATTCACTATCAGACTAGAAGGTAACAAGGGGGCTTCCCTCATGTCCTTTATATTCACTATCAGACTAGAAGGTAACAAGGGGGCTTCCCTCATATCCTTTATATGCACTATCAGGCTAGAAGGTAACAAGGGGGCTTCCCTCATATCCTTTATATTCACTATCAGACTAGAAGGTAACAAGGGGGCTTCCCTCATATCCTTTATATTCGCTATCAGACTAGAAGGTAACAAGGGGGCTTCCCTCATATCCTTTATATTCACTATCAGACTAGAAAGTAACAAGGGGGCTTCCCTCATATCCTTTATATTCGCTATCAGACTAGAAGGTAACAAGGGGGCTTCCCTCATATCCTTTATATTCGCGATCAGACTAGAAGGTAACAAGGGGGCTTCCCTCATATCCTTTATATTCACTATCAGACTAGAAGGCAACAAGGGGGCTTCCCTCATATCCTTTATATTCGCTATCAGACTAGAAGGTAACAAGGGGGCTTCCCTCATATCCTTTATATTCACTATCAGACTAGAAGGTAACAAGGGGGCTTCCCTCATATCCTTTATATTCACTGTCAGACTAGAAGGTAACAAGGGGGCTTCCCTCATATCCTTTATATTCACTATCAGACTAGAAGGTAACAAGGGGGCTTCCCTCATATCCTTTATATTCACTATCAGACTAGAAGGTAACAAGGGGACTTCCCTCATATCCTTTATATTCACTATCAGACTAGAAGGTAACAAGGGGGCTTCCCTCATATCCTTTATATTCACTATCTGACTAGAAGGTAACAAGGGGACTTCCCTCATATCCTTTATATTCACTATCAGACTAGAAGGTAACAAGGGGGCTTCCCTCATATCCTTTATATTCACTATCAGACTAGAAGGTAACAAGGGGGCTTCCCTCATATCCTTTATATTCGCTATCAGACTAGAAGGTAACAAGGGGGCTTCCCTCATATCCTTTATATTCGCTATCAGACTAGAAGGTAACAAGGGGCTTCCCTCATATCCTTTATATTCACTATCAGACTAGAAGGTAACAAGGGGGCTTCCCTCATATCCTTTATATTCACTATCAGACTAGAAGGTAACAAGGGGGCTTCCCTCATATCCTTTATATTCACTATCAGACTAGAAGGTAACAAGGGGGCTTCCCTCATATCCTTTATATTCACTATCAGACTAGAAGGTAACAAGGGGGCTTCCCTCATATCCTTTATATTCGCTATCAGACTAGAAGGTAACAAGGGGGCTTCCCTCATATCCTTTATATTCGCTATCAGACTAGAAGGTAACAAGGGGCTTCCCTCATATCCTTTATATTCGCTATCAGACTAGAAGGTAACAAGGGGCTTCCCTCATATCCTTTATATTCACTATCTGACTAGAAGGTAACAAGGGGACTTCCCTCATATCCTTTATATGCACTATCAGGCTAGAAGGTAGCAAGGGGGCTTCCCTCATATCCTTTATATTCACTATCAGACTAGAAGGTAACAAGGGGGCTTCCCTCATATCCTTTACATTCACTATCAGACTAGAAGGTAACAAGGGGGCTTCCCTCATGTCCTTTATATTCACTATCAGACTAGAAGGTAACAAGGGGGCTTCCCTCATGTCCTTTATATTCACTATCAGACTAGAAGGTAACAAGGGGGCTTCCCTCATATCCTTTATATTCACTATCAGACTAGAAGGTAACAAGGGGACTTCCCTCATATCCTTTATATGCACTATCAGGCTAGAAGGTAACAAGGGGGCTTCCCTCATATCCTTTATATTCACTATCAGACTAGAAGGTAACAAGGGGGCTTCCCTCATATCCTTTATATTCACTATCAGACTAGAAGGTAACAAGGGGGCTTCCCTCATATCCTTTATATTCGCTATCAGACTAGAAGGTAACAAGGGGGCTTCCCTCGTATCCTTTATATTCGCTATCAGACTAGAAGGTAACAAGGGGGCTTCCCTCATATCCTTTATATTCACTATCAGGCTAGAAGGTAACAAGGGGACTTCCCTCATATCCTTTATATTCACTATCAGACTAGAAGGTAACAAGGGGGCTTCCCTCATATCCTTTATATTCACTATCAGACTAGAAGGTAACAAGGGGACTTCCCTCATATCCTTTATATTCGCTATCAGACTAGAAGGTAACAAGGGGGCTTCCCTCATATCCTTTATATTCACTATCAGACTAGAAGGTAACAAGGGGGCTTCCCTCATATCCTTTATATTCACTATCAGACTAGAAGGTAACAAGGGGGCTTCCCTCATATCCTTTATATTCGCTATCAGACTAGAAGGTAACAAGGGGGCTTCCCTCGTATCCTTTATATTCGCTATCAGACTAGAAGGTAACAAGGGGGCTTCCCTCATATCCTTTATATTCGCTATCAGACTAGAAGGTAACAAGGGGACTTCCCTCATATCCTTTATATTCACTATCAGACGAGACGGTAACAAGGGGGCTTCCCTCATATCCTTTATATTCACTATCAGACTAGAAGGTAACAAGGGGGCTTCCCTCATATCCTTTATATGCACTATCAGACTAGAAGGTAACAAGGGGGCTTCCCTCATATCCTTTATATTCACTGTCTGACTAGAAGGTAACAAGGGGGCTTCCCTCATATCCTTTATATTCACTATCAGACTAGAAGGCAACAAGGGGTCTTCCCTCATATCCTTTATATTGACTGTCTTGCATTACTGATGGCATTTCTTGTCAGTTTCAGTATGCACTGTCAGTTTTACCAGAAAAAAACATTCACCTCCATGTTACTAAAAGTCACTGTACAGAGATTACAATTTGCATGGTTTTGACTTTAAAAAAGACCTGGTCTTTACCTTAATTCCTTCATCTTTCATGTGACAAAGCTTTGCTCAGGAAACCGAACAAACTCATTGGTTAATATACACTGAAATTATTTAGTTGGTATGGTTATAACCATAAAAATATATGCAGTTATAGGTAGCAGATTTCCAAATGCTTAAGAGGAACAGTTGTAGTCTATTTCATTATACTGAAAACTATTTTCTTAATTCATTTGCTGCTAAACCTTAAGATGTATCATCAGCTGCTTTGCTGTTATTATTAAGTGACAATTAAATAAGCTATCATTTCTAAAATGAACAACTGTGCACTATGTGGCGGCCAAGAAATACTGGAGAAGCTGCTGTTATTCTTGTAGTCAGTCACAAAGAATACATGCCGTAGGACGGGAATAGACTCTTATCCCAATGCACACATCACACAACTAACATTATCCGTGGCTCGTTATTCTTAATGACGTCCTACAAGCAATACTGAATATCCCTATTTTTATTAATGAGCAGCAGACATTAGAAATATTCAACATAATGCAGTGGATGATTATTAATAACTGTGCATTCTATACACCTTCAGTTTTTTGAAAAACCTGTGAATGGCATGCATGCTCTTAAGAAAATGCAACAGACTTATATTTTAGTCTACAAAAAATGACCAGTTCACTAATCAAAGCTGAAAAAAATTCAGATATTCCAAAAATACAACACACGCAGTGTTGTAATTTGTTGCAATTATTCTCAAATTAATTTTATTTTCCATTGTTTTGGAAAGATATAAGTCACACATTGAATGGTGTACTGGATCACCACACTTGCATAGTAAGCTATTTAAACTTCCATGAATAGCTTAAAAAAACTCAGTTTCTGTGAATCCGTTTGCTTTCTGAACCAGTGAACAGTACAGTGCCGATTCATTTTTAGCTAAGATATGTCAGAGCATAAGTCAAGTGATTGATTAGGGTATGCTGGAACTCACATGGTTTTATTTGTGGACAGCTTTCTCTATCCTTTATTGCAATTATAACATTATTAGCATTTACTGTTTGTTTAGATTGCTTACACATTATATATTGTGGTAATTTTGATGTTATGATAGCAGTATTGAGTGTCAGAAATGTCTACAGGCAATGAATCTGTAAACCTAGTTTGGGCTAGATCAATATATAAAACATTATTTTATTGCACCAGATCCATTTAAGGGAGTAATGACCTTACTGCTTGCATGTAATTTCTCTGATTTTTATATAACACACAAAAAAATGATTTTTGTTTGAAGATACCCATGTGGTTTAAATGGCCTTGCCTAATGTGAATGATAAATAAATATGGAAAAAGGATAGAAAGGTTCTTTTACGCAGCTGGCATGAATTTGCAACACAGTTTTGATTTGTTCTAAATTTCAGTCTGCTCTTTACGGTCCATAGTTATACACATCCATTTTACTACATGACTGCAGGCCAACACACTCCTACGTGTTTCTGCAAAGTGCATGTTACTGAGCTTTTAACCATTTAGCATTTCTATACATTCATAGTCTCTATGCTGTAGCAAATGTTTCCCAAACACACTTATAAATGGTTTATTTGATTTAACTTGCTTTGAAAATGTTTTGCTATGACTCTCATGTTGTCTGTTCATTACATGTGATTTATATGTAATGCTTTATGCCCACTTCTTGGGATTCAGAAACACTGGCTGCATTGAGGTAGATGTTCATGTGCACTGAATTGCTATACACAGAGTGTAAGATTCAGAAACAAACTCAGAATGAGTGGTAGAGACCAAGCAGCAGAGCTGGCTGCAGTATATGCTAGTGGCTATATAAGCAGATGACAGCGAGGAACAGAATGAAAATTGAAGCCCTATGTGTATGCAAATGAAGTAAACCAAGATGATAGAGTGATTCTGAAATGTATAATATGCATGATGTGATGCTCTAACACTAGTGGTAATGATCACAGCCAGATCATGTTCATGCAGTGAAATCATGGAAATATATCAAGGGTTGTCACAGCATTAGTCAGAGTGTGTCTGCATAGGCAATATGCTATTATTGCTGCCATAAGCCACAGCTGTGAATATTGTCACACTTGGGGATAGTGTGCCATCTAACTGTGCTTAATATTTTATGGACACTATGGATCTGGCATTGTGGACTAGTACCATGTGCATATGAACACTATGCAGGAGGCGGTGTACATGTGCAGGCATCATCTGCAGGCCCACAGGAGTAGTGTATTACCTATCCTAGTAGATACCAAGGTATGTGTGGCTTTACATATTCTAGCTACAGGAACTTTCATTGATCAGCATAGGACACAATGGAGGTTTCTCAGGCATTTACCTTGAGAATACTCTGTCAGTATCTCAATGCCATGATGTAGCATGTGGGGCAGCATACATGGTCTCCAAGTAACAGAGAGGAGAGGAAAGAGCCAACACCATGCAAGAATGTTTAACCACCTGAGGTGCTGGAGACCATAGACTGTACTCCTTGAAATAAAGGACCCAACTGGTGACCTGTGAAGAAGGTATGTGAACCATAAAAGGGTATAACTCCATTAATTGCTAGGTGGTCTGTAATGCACAGGGTATCGTCTAAAATGTGCCTGCATGCCATCTAGGTAGTTACTGTGACTCCCACATATGGCATGTATGAACTTCATCAATTGTTTGTGAGGGATAACTTTCATCCCATGTGCATCTTATTGGTGAAGTGGGATATGCCCTGTAGCCTTGGCTGATAACATCAATCAGAAATCCTCAGAATGTGTCAGAACAGGGATATAACTATGTGCTATCACAAACCTGAGTCATTGTAGAGCATGTGTTTGGGCTGCTGATGGTATGATTTCACTGCCTTGATGTTTTTGGTGGTGCCCTGCAATATAACTGTATCACATGTGCTAAAATGTTTTCACTGTATGCAAAACTACACAATATGACACTTTTTTTCAGTTAGCCATTGTACTGATGTGTTAGTACATGTGCTTCTTAGATGCATGAAGTTTGTTGGTATCAGTGATGTCGGGATGGCTCACCTGGTAATGTACCTGCATTTCATAGCTGACAGGAGGAAAATTCTGTGTTCTATTCCTATATCACATACTCTCCTTCCACCTCCATGACTCACAGCACATTATTTCAAAGGTGAGAGGCAGAGGAACTGCTGTCCTGTCAATGATACCTCTGTGGGGCCCCTTCTGACTGAGTCTGAGGTAGTTGCATACCACAGGCAGGGTAAGTCTTACTGTGTATAGGGAAGCAGTAGTGTGCACATATAATTCCATGGACACACTTGATGGTGTGAGATAGTACTGTCAATGCGAGCATCCACTCTGCATTAAAAAGAGTCTGCATATGCTTAGCAGAGCTACAGTTGCCACAGTGGCTCCACAGGTCACCCACTTGCCTTTCATGGCTCACATTAGGTAGAGACTCATACCTGTCAACTGTACAGATTTTGGCAGAATGTCCAGATTTTTGCCTCCTATTTTTGGTCCATTTCTCATAAAATTGTGCTTTTCTGGCATATTAGTGGTGAACAATTAAATATTGAAGTTAGAAAATAATGATAGACATTTGAGTTTCAGACTTCATATCCTTTAGAAAATTCATGCTAATACAAAACATGTTATTCTATCAACTTTCTAAGTTTGTAAGAGCAATATTTTAAAAAAGTCCCTATTTTTTGGGTCTTTGTCCCACTTTTATTTATGCCTTTGTCCAGAATTCTTCCTCTAAGAGGTTGAGACGTATGGGTAAAGTCTGGCTTCTGTTCACACATCAGTTGCTTTCCTTCCACCTATATACAGCACATGGATTGCAACTTAGCTGAGGGGACACAGACATTGCAAAACTCAAGCTACATGTGCTTTAATTTGTAGTGCACACTGTTGCAGGTAACTTTTAATCAGCTGCTGTGTTCAGACTACTATTTTACAATCTTACTCCTTAAAGAGCTTCAGGCATAATCATAACCAATAGGTAAACAGTGTCTGGTTCTGTGAGACTGTGACCACCATGCTTCTGAATGCCAGGGACTCTCATCTTACTACTCTTTATTCTTGGCTGTGTCTCTTAATAAATTCATCCACAACCCCTTTTTCCTATTTTTACACATTTGTTCAGGGTGTCAGTTAAACAGTGACAATCATCTAGAACCAATGTTTACACTGCCACTTTCATTTATTGTAATCCACCTTATACTTGGTTTGTTATATTTAATTTATGTATAATCATTCACTCACTTTATAATAGTATTGCTAATACTATCTCTGTTGAAATCCTAGATTATGAAGTGTTATACTAGTTTTGAAATAAAATACTAAAGACATGCTTCTGGAGCATTTCTCCCCAGGCCTCCGCTGAAAACAGGATCTGTGGAACCTAGTCGGAGTTTCCCTGTCAACAAATGTTAAATAAATAAATAAATAAATAAATAAATAAATAAATAAATAAATACAAAACATTTTCTCCATCTCTGTAATTTTATTAGCTTTATACTGGAGGACCTGTCATCGACTTTAACGAGTGCAGGTGTTTGTTTATTTTCATTTTGATGACCAGGGAAGTCCACTGGGCTTTGAAGGGCTCATTTTCAGAGGAGGCCCAAGGAGATACGCTCCATGACACAATTACAATTACAATTACAAGTCAATTACAAGTCAAAAAAATCTAAAATGTTTAACAATAGTAAATTAGATCCATCAAGTGAAAATTGTGCAGATCAACAGACATATAGTACACATTACAGTACAGCTTAGTGAATTTAGTATAAGTAGATGTTAGAAAAAATATATAGGTCTAGTGGTAGTGAAAATTTGTTCTATAAGCAGAGTGAACATAGTAAAGTATCTACAGAGAAGGTATTAGTAATATAGAGGATGCACGAGATGAGCAGAGTGATAAGTGTGAGTGATGAATGACAGAGTGGGAACTTGTGGGTGAAGAGCAGGGGCAAATCCATTTGGAGGATAGGTATGAGTGAAGGAGGGATTTGAAGTTAGTGGGATTTGCAGTGTTTCGAAGGGAGGGAGGGAGTTCCAAAGTTTGGCTATAGAGTAAAATAGCAGGAAGTGGCCAGAGGGCCAAGAAGGTTTGTGGATTTGTAATAGTTTTTGTTTTTTTGACTGAAGTGGGTGATTTGGAATATAGGGGGATATGGTGGTGGAGAGAGCTGGACAGCTAAATGGTTTGAAGATGAGTTTGTGAGCTGTGGAGAGTTTTAGTAGGTTTAGGTAGTTTGGTAATTCAAACAATTGTAGGTATTGGAGAGAGAGAGAGGCAGTGATGGGATGAATATTTGGAGTTGGTGGCAAATTTGCTGATTTTATTGTAGCAGGATTCTAACTTGGATTGTAAACTGAGTTGGAGGTTAGTGAGCAGGGGAGCACCATATGTGAGAGAGGGGAGAAGGTAGGAGGAGGCTAAGGTCTTTCTGGTTGTTGGAGTGAGGAAGCGGTTATGTTGATACAAGAGTCTTAATTTCTGATGAGGTTTTTTAATAGCGGTATTTATATGGATGTCGAATTTTAGGTGATCATCGATGACACCAAGGAGCTTTGTGTGAGATACAGTTTCAATGGGGGTGTTGTTTTGGGTTAGTATAATGAAGGAGGAATTAACAATGGCTGAAGTTCTGGAGGGAGTAAATGCCATTAGTTTAGTTTTGGTAGAGTTTAGGGCAAGGTGGTTGCTGTGCATCCAAGTTTCAGTTTTTGAAAAGGCTAATTGGGTTTTTAATAGTAAGTCAGAGGGGATGTCAGCATTTCAGATGATAGTGGATCAACAGACATATAGTACACGTTATAGTACAGCTTAGTGAATTTAGTATAAGTAGGTGTTAGAAAAAAGTATAGGTTTAGTGGTAGTGAAAAATCTGTTCTATAAGCAGAGTGAACATAGTAAAGTATCATGTGGGTGAAGAGCAGGGACAAATCCATTTGGAGGATAGGTATGAGTGAAAGTGGGATTTGAAGTTAGTGGGATTTGCAGTGTTTCGAAGGGAGGGAGGGAGTTCCAAAGTTTGGCTATAGAGTAAGATAGCAGGAAGTGGCCAGGGGGCCGAGAAGGTTTGTGGATTTGTAATAGGTTTTGTTTTTTTGATTGAAGTAGGCAATTTGGAATATAGGGAGATATGGTGGTGGAGAGAGCTGGACAGCTTGATGGTTTGAAGATGAGTTTGTGGGCTGTGGAGAGTTTTAGTAGGTTTAGGTAGTTTGGTAACTCAAACCATTGTAGGTATTGGAGAGAGAGAGGCAGTGATGGGATGAATATTTGGAATTGGTGGCAAATTTGCTGATTTTATTGTAGTAGGATTCTAACTTGGATTGTAAACAGAGTTGGAGGTTAGTGAGCAGGGGAGCACCATATGTGAGAGAGGGGAGAAGGTAGGAGGAGGCTAAGGTCTTTCTGGTTGTTGGAGTGAGAAAGCGGTTATGTCCATACAAGAGTCTTAATTTCTGATGAGTTTTTTTAATAGCTGTATTTATATGGATGTCAAATTTTAGGTGATCATCGATGATGACACCAAGGAGCTTTGTGAGAGATACAAATTCAGTGGGGGTGTTGCTTTGGGTTAGTATAATGAAGGAGGAATTACCAATGGTGGAAGTTCTGGAGGGAGTAAATACCATTAGTTTAGTTTTGGTAGAGTTTAGGGCAAGGTGGTTGCTGTGCATCCAAGTTTCATTTTTTGAAAAGGCTAATTGGGTTTTTAATAGAAAGTCAGAGGGGCTGTCAGCAGTGCAGATGATAATGGAATCATCTGCATACTGAATTACAGAGGAATTGGGGATGAAGAGATGAAAGATTTTAATGAAAATGTTGAAAAGAAGGGGGCCTAGCACAGATCCTTGTGGTATACTGGTGGGGATATGTAGGAAGGAGGAGATTGAGGATTTCCATTTTACTGCTTGGTGTCTTTCAGTGAGGTAACTAGAGAACCAAGATAGTGTAGAGGGAGAAAGACTGTGAGTGGAAAGTTAGGATATGAGTATGGGATGGGAGACGGTGTCAAAGGCTTTAGATAGGTCTTGGAATAAAGAAGATACTAGTTTGCCTGTGTCGCAAGCCTGGTTGATGGATTCAAGGAAGAACAGATGAGCTGTTATGGTACTGTGGCCAGGGCGGAAACCATGTTAGGTAGGGGTGAGGAGGTTATTGTGGATTAAATGTGACATTAGTTGGGCATGAATACATTTTTCTAGGTACATGGCTTTATAAATAAATCAGAACTACTACTACCCAACTATGCTAGCAAATGAAAGAGATACAGATTATGTTTTAAAAACTGAAGTGCACTGATATTTTTGTTCAAAGAAAAAATAAGTAATTGCAATAGAGCTCTGAACAAAATTAGGTATTCTGTGTGTTTCACAACTGCACTGACATTTCATGTTAGAGAAGCATTTTGTCTGTATTTTTAATATTGTCACAAATACTATAAAGCAGCATACTGTGATCTGAGTTGGCTTGTATTTATATTTTTTTATCTCTAAGTCATTTTCTTATTGAAATAGTACATACCACATCTGGATACATTAGCTTGGCCCATTCTTCTGATAAAAGTCCATTGTTTGCCTCAACATGAAATGAGCAGAGTGAAAATTTTAGTGTGATTATTGACGCATTGTATCACCCAGATGTACCAGGTTTTACCAAACATAACATAATCTTATATGTCTACATACACTCTCCCTATCCACTACAATCCTCCCCATGCCGTTAAATTAAATCAATCACCTTCCATTGCCTCTCTTCTGATGTCACTAGTACTCACTTCTGCTTATTTTCACAGGCTGCATCCCATTTTTCTCTCTTAGAGCTTATATCCAGCATTTATTATGCTCACTAGTCACTTACCAGTACTTGCCTTATCTACTATACTATCCTTTTTGCCTTAACACTAGTAATATCCAGCACCTTCCAGCCCTTTGCAATTTCCTTTATAATGACCCTGCCATTACTTGTATCTCCATATTTTCTTCTGCTGTCTATATCCCCATCTCTTCCTCCTCTACAGTTAAATGTAGCACCATCCAACATTAACCTCTATGCTGTTTTCATGATCTGACTCTCTTTCTACACCACTTTACATCCCAACCACATAAGGGCACCACTGCCTGTTTCTTTTACTCTACATCTTCAGCATTCTGGACTTCCTTCCTTATTGTCTTTGGGTTTCTAAAGCAGTGACACAAAAAACTCATATGTTGACCATGATACTATTACAAATGTCACCATCTCCCATACTACTGCCCTGTTTTCTTCACTATCTTATACCCTAATTTCCTTTATCCATCTGTCTCATGTTTCCTAAAATCTATTACTTCCTGTTTCTCTCCCAAATCAATATATATCTGTCCATCATCTATTTTTCTAAACTCCCTCAGTCCCTTACCTTCTTCTAATACCTTCCGCTTTTATCGTCTGATGCTGCTTTACTATCTACATATACCCTCCTACTTTTTTCCCTATGTGCAAACCTATCTTTTGCTCAAATTTCCCTATACTCTGCTTGAAAGACATGTATTTCCCTGTCTTCTCTTCTTGCATTTGTTCCATGGATCTCTACTCTGTGTCAATCTCACAACACACATCTAAATACTTGCTTTAGAATCTCACTCAGTACATTCCTGAATCTAGACTCTTTTCATTCTGTCATTTTCAACCCCCCCCCCCCCTTATAAATATCCTTATTCCGGCAGCTATAGCTATAGTTTCATGACTATTGTAGAGGAATAGTATCCAGACAGATATGTGGCAGCTGATTTTGGTGGCTCATATGTGGAAACCTAAATTGAATACCAAAAAATATATATGTACTGGCAGCTCTGTGTTCATTAACTCAGAATCAAATGTAACTTTCCAAGACTGGTCTGACTGCTTAGCTCATCTGAGGAGTCTTTGAATTTAATTCTGCCATGAGATTAATAGAGTCAGAAAGTGAAACTAGGCTGTAAAAATGAACTAAGTGAAATAATATAATAATTTCACTAGTTGAAAAGAATTGCACAAGAAGAAGTGACACAATGACATATAATGATGTGTAATCTAAAATGTCTTATCTAAGTGATGAGAAAGTGCTGATAAAATGATACATTTATGAAAGTGCTGTAAATAGTGTTTGGACATTTTGTAGCAGCAGAAAGCATGTGTGCTCAGAAACAATGGTGAAGACATTTTTTTTTTTTTGCACAGGAAATGGTGCTTGTAGTATATGTCCTGAACTGAATTTTAAACAGTGCTGCTGTGAGGAAACCTAATACTGTGCATGGAGTATTAATTATTCAACATTTGCTGTAGGAGATTCAGAGTATGGCATATTGCAGCGGTGAAAAAATACCTGCGCCAGCTATCATTTATTTTTCATTGTAAAAATGTTCTCTGTTTAAAGCAAGCAAAAATTATTGTCTGCTCTAAACTTGGTAAAAGCTATGTGAAAATAAAAAAGAGAACTATGCTGCTGCTGCTGATAATGAAAAAAAAGTTTGCTAGAAATTTCATTTAATTGGGATATGGGTTTGAAGGAGTAAGCCTAGCTTGGTTTGAAGAAAAAGCAAATGAAAGAGCAATACTATTTGAAAGTGCTTCTCCTTAGTGAAAAGTTGTAGGAAACTAGTGTTAAACTGTACAGAAAGCATAAATAAAAAAGCAAGTATTCTGAGCAGTGAGTAGTTAATGTTGTTGCATCTGCAAAAATGAAAGATTATTACCCTCTACAGGTATGAGGACCCTCTACAGGTATGAGGACTTCAATCTCAGCCTTACTACAGGATATGTACCCAAAGAGTGGTGTACAGCAACAGTGGTCCCTCTCCACAAAGGTGGTGCCTCAACGGATCCTGGAAACTCGCCCCATAAGCCTGACTAGCTTGGTCTGCAAAGCTATGGAAAGGATCATCATGGACCTCATAAATAAAGATATTGAGGACCTACAGACACTGGATCCTACCCAGTTCGGCTTTGTTAGGGGCAGATCCTGCCTCTTAAACCTGGTCAATTTCTTTGAAACAGTCACCAAGGCCATTGACGGGGGGAAGGTGGTCCACACAGCCTACCTAGACCTCGCAAAAGCCTTCGATACAATATCCCACTCAGGCATTATAGATAAGCTCACCAGTTTAAATATAAACCCCTATGTCACTAGATGGGTTGCAAACTGGCTCAAGGACAGAACCCACATGGTTAGAATTGCTGGAGCCATGTCAGACTTCAAACCAGTTACAAGTGGCGTCCCACAAGGCTCAGTCCTGGGACCTCTCTTGTTCGGTATATATTACTCGGAGGTACAGGCCAACACGGAAGGACTGTGGCTGACCAAGTTCGCAGATGACTGCAAACTGGGCGCCATAATCGACTCTCCAGCCAACACAAGCATCCTCCAAAAGAGCCTCATAGAACAGACAACTGGTGTCAGAGCCATGGCCTCAAGCTAAATGCTAAAAAGTATATAGTCATCCCCTTTGGCAAAAACAAAGTGCCCACACTATTTTTTGTTTAATTTAATTGTTAGGCTAACACACTCAAGTGCGCTAGCCACTTTATAGCATTTACTGTTTGTTACTGTATCTTTTTCTCCTTTCTCTGTAAAAAAAGAAAAAAAAACAAAAAAATATCCTTGTTTTCCCGCTTTTCTGAACTAGAATAGTCCAGTCTTCAGATTTTGCTGATCTCTGGGCTTTGTCTTAGTTCCTGTGCTATCCATATCCTTATTTGGATAAGAGGAAGCTTCTTTGTTCACCAGTGGGAGTGGGGAGCACTGAGCAACCAATTTGTCCCTAGATGATTGGTTCCAGCCCAGCAACTTGTAGTTTATTGGCCATTTTGGGTCAATTCCTGACTCTTTTCAACCCCCTGCTATAAAGCCCGCTTTTGCACGCTTTAGCGCGTTTTAGCACGAATTAGCGCAAAGTTGCTCATAGAGCAGCATCGGGCAGCGCCGGTTAATCAAGTTTAAACTATTTCTGGCTCTGTAAAGTCTGCTCTTCAATTTTTCCCTTAGAACTGTTCTATTTGCAATCTAAACAGCCTATACTCTATCTGAAAAGCTCAGCACTTGCTCCTAAAGCATTTTTTATACAGGTAAAGCACTCTTAAACAAAAGAAAGTACTTCATTCACCTAAATTCCCTTGAGTATCCATTTCCCTATAGGTCCTTTCTGACTCAGTTGCACAGCAATCTTTTTCAAAATTTCTAGCATGTCGAAGGGTCAGTTGCTGGCGCCCTCTCCTGTTCAGCTGGTGAATCTGGGAATCTTGAGGCAATGTTACAATTGCCTCATGTACACAGACAACCCTCTCCTCCTCCCAACAAATACAAATATATGCGAGAGATGCAACTATATAGCCAAACTGGAGGCTGAGATCTCTCAATTCAGTACTGGCAAAACCAGTCAGGAGGAGAAGGTAACCACGAACACCACAAACCCAGTCTCACATAGATCTATCACAACTGCAAACCAAACACATAAACACACAAAAATATACTCGGAGGTGCTGATTAAAAATCTACCAAAACAACAGAGGCCTCCAAAGCAGACACCCAAGCAACCGCCACCTCAAGACATAGCACATGCAACACATAGTTCACAAAGTCAGTGTGCTAAACAGTCACAGCCCTTAAGACCAAACAACATGCCAGACACACTTGTAATAGGTGACTCCATAGTCAGACACACTGACGTCCCGCTCACCAGACTGAACAAGGAAAAGGTCACAGTAAGCTGCCTGTCGGGAGCTAGTATCCGCCACATAACACAAGCACTCAGGTCACTCCACAGCAAGTACAAATATGACTCAGTCATTGTACATGCCGGTGTGAACGACCTGAGATGTACCTCCCTGGACTACATGAAAAGAGACATAGAGGAGCTTTCTGATTATGTAGCCCAGGCCGGTATGACCCTGACCCTGAGCAGCATCTTACCCTCACCAAGAATGATGCCACAGTACAAAGACAAAATTATCAGTTTTAACAATTGGCTTAATTACTGGTGTCATTCTAAGGGGATCCAATGTCTGTCTGCTTGGGATGACATGCTTGACAAGCCATGCTGCTTCACAAGGGATGGCTTGCACCTGTCACCCCTGGGCTTCCGGATATTGGCCAAGGCTCTTGCCACCCCATAGTGCCTTTTTAGGCAAGGCTCAAATGACAAACCTACCTCCCTAGAAAACACAAGTGGAAAAAACTAAGGGTAATGCTGCTCAATGCCAGAAGTCTAAACCTCAAGATGCATGCCCTCGAAGCCCTCCTCAGTATGGAGAACATCGATGTCTGTGCAGTGACTGAAACCTGGTTCAAGGCTCCTGAGAGCACCCCAGTACTATCAGGTTTTACCTCATATCATGCTTTTCGGCCCCAAAACTTGGACCGAACCACAAAAGGAGGGGGAGTATCCATATTCATCAAAGATACCCACACCTCCAGGTTAGTGGCAACGCATGGAGCATTGGAGACCATCCAGGTGCAACTAACCATAGGCAAAACTGCCTTACAGTTTGTAGCATGCTACAGACCACCCTCTCAAACTCAGGAATCCCACACAGCCTTCCTGAAGACACTGGAGAGTATGAATGTCTCTCCAAATACCATCATTTTGGGAGACTTCAACTACCCAAACATAGACTGGGAACATTACTCAAGCCCCAACACCCTAGCCCAAAGGTTCCTAGAATTCATAAACTCAAATGCAATGGAACAACTAGTCACCATTCCCACAAGAGGAGACAATATACTAGACCTGATCATCACAAACATGGGGACAAAATGCTCCACACTCGAAGTATATCCCTCTTTGGTAAGATCAGACCATAAATTAATCTCACTGGAAATCCACATCCCAGCCCCACCCCCTGCACAAAAGACCACAGTGAAGAACTTCTCAAAAGCCAACTTCACACTTCTTAAGACTGAAGTGGTATCCTTCAAGGCCCCTGGGCCAATGGAAACCACAACCCACACTGCTGAATCCTTTGCAAATGCCTTCTACGGGCACCTTCAAGAATGCATGGATCATGCAATCCCAAATAAAACCAAGACCCATTGCCCCAAAGGCAGGCAGCCGGTCTGGTGGACCCCAGCCATAAACAAACTTTACAACAGGAGGAGAAAGCTAATACATGACAGAGCAAAATCCCTAAAAGGGAAGGCATCTCTGATCAGTACTAGCAAAAAACTACGATCACTCATAAAATCATCCAAGGCCAACTTTGAGAGAAAAATCGCAAAAGACACAAAAGACAATCACAAGGCCTTCTTTAGCTATGTTAGAAACCTGGGTGGAAACTCCCAGATATGCTCAGAGTTAGTCCAAAATGACACAAAATACACTGAACCCACTGACATTGCCAACATTCTGGCAGACAGGTTCAGTGCAAATTTCTCCTCCCCCTCCCCCCCAAAAGGAGAAATAACTATCACAGCAGAGTGTAGCCTCCCTAGCATCTCATATGCCCAGGTGAGAGCCGCCCTCTCTAAAGCTAAAAACACAGCATCAATGGGACCGGACGGTGTGCCGGGCTGTGTGCTACATGAACTCCAAGAGGAACTAAACCCACACATAAGGCTGCTGTTTAATCTTAGCCTTACTACAGGACACATACCCAAAGAGTGGCGTACGGCAAAAGTGGTCCCACTTCACAAAGGTGGTGCTTCTATGGACCCTGGAAATTACCGCCCCATAAGCTTGATGAGCCTGGTCTGCAAAGCTATGGAGAGGATCATTATGGAACTCATAAACAAAGACATTGGGGACCTACAGACATTGGATCCTACCCAATTTGGCTTTGTCAAGGGCAGATCCTGCCTTTTGAACTTGGTCGACTTTTTTGAAACAGTCACTAAGGCCATTGATGAGGGTAAGGTAGTTCACACAGCCTACCTTGACCATGCAAAAGCCTTTGACACAATACCCCACATGGGCATCATAGACAAACTCACCAGCTTAAATGTAAACCCATATGTCACAAGATGGGTTGCAAACTGGCTCAAGGACAGAACCCACAGGGTCAGAGTTGCTGGAGCTATGTCAGACTCTAAGCCAGTCACAAGCGGTGTCCCACAGGGCTCAGTCCTGGGACCCCTCTTGTTCAGCATTTATTTTTTCGAGGTACAGGCAAACATAGGAGGATTGTGGTTGACAAAGTTCGCAGATGACTGCAAACTGGGTGCCATAATTGATACCCCAGCGGACACAAACATCCTTCAGAGAGGCCTCATAGAAATGGATAATTGGTGCCAGAGCCATGGCCTTAAGCTGAACGCCAAAAAATGTATAGTTATACCCATTGGGAAAAACAAGGTACCCACAAATTACCACATAGGTGGTAATCCATTAAGTACGGAAGAGGTAATCAGGGACCTAGGGACCCAGGTTGACAGTAACCTCTCATTTGACACTCACATTGCCAAAGTGGTTAGGAAGACCTTCTATATTGCCCACCTTATCATGAAGGGTTTCACATCTAGATCAAGAGAGGTCATTGTGCCCCTGTACTCTTCTCTTATCAGGCCAATGATTGAGTACAATGCCCCATTTGGGATGTATCTCACCCGACACCTGCAGCAGTTGGAAAGACCCCAAAAGTTAATCACTAAAAGGATAAAGGGTCTTAAACATATGTCATATGCTGCCCGACTGAAAAAACTCCAGCTCTATTCAGTCGCATACCGCCTACTCAGAGGAGATCTGTGCCTGACGTACAAGGCCACATCCAATCCAGACTTAATGGACATGCTCCACCTCAAAAAATCCAAATCCATCAGAGCCACGAGAGCAAGAGACTTAAACCTCAACACAGAAATAAATGGGACGTGCTGGAGGGACAGATTCATAACCCAGAGGCTCCCTACACTCTGGAACAGAATCCCAGTCCATGTTAGGCAGAGCCCCTCACTGACTCTATTCAAGAGAAATCTTGATGAGTGGTTGGTAGATCGTAGGTTTACCCCGGGGGTCATCTCTGTGTCACTACTAGACAGAGGCAAAGTAAACTAAACCCTAAAAGGGCGTAGTATTCTCATCCTAAGGGGTGGTGAAAGCCACGCACACTCTGGCTAGGCTTATAAATGCCCTAGGGCAGATAGCCTAGTACGAACCTATGAACCTATGAACCTATTACCACATAGGTGGTAATCCATTAAGTACAGAAGAAGTAATTAGGGACCTGGGGACCCAAGTTGATAGCAATCTTTCATTTGACAACCACGTGGCCAAAGTGGTTAGAAAAACATTTTATATAGCCCACCTAATCATGAAGGGATTCACATCTAGATCAGGGGAGATCATTGTGCCTCTTTACTCATCCCTCATCAGGCCCATAATTGAGTACATTGCCCCTTTTGGGATGTACCTTACCAGACACCTGCAGCAACTGGAAAGACCCCAAAAGTACCTCACCAAGAGGATCACAGGGCTCAAACAGATGCCATATGCTGCCCGGTTAAAGAAACTCCAGCTCTACTCAGTGGCATACCGCCTGCTCAGAGGCGATCTGTGCCTGACGTATAAAGCCATGTCCAACCCGGAATTAATGGACATGCTGCACCTCAGAAAATCCAAATCCCATCTAGCTACGTACTTGAGAGACTTGAACTGTAGCACTGAAATAAATAGGACATGCTGGAGGGACAGATTCATAAACCAGAGGCTCCCTTCACTCTGGAATAAAATCCCAGTCCAGGTTAGGCAGAGTCCCTCATTGACTCTCTTCAAGAGGAATCTTGATGAGTGGATGGGAGATCATAGGTTTACCCTGGGTATCACTTCTGTGTCACTGTTAGACAGAGGCACAGTATACTAACCTCGAAAAAGGGCATAGCAAAATTAATTTAAAATGGGTGGCGAAAGCCAAACACACTCTGGCTAAGCTTATAAATGCCCTAGGGCAGATAGCCTAGTATGAACCTATGAACCAATGCGCACTGTGCATAAGTCATTTACAAATGGTGAGATTTTATAGAACACTGAATCTTTCTAGATACTATTTGAAAGTGATTCTCCTTAGTGAAAAGTTGTAGGAAACTAGTGTTAAACTGTACAGAAAGCATAGATAAAAAAGCAAGTCTTCTTAAGCAGTGAGTTGTTGATGTTGTTGCATCTGCAAAAATGAAAGATTATTACCCTCTACAGGTATGAGGACTTGTAGTAATAAAATGAGTCTTCACAGTAATTAATGGTTTTCTTCAGAAAATAACATTTTCTGTTGATTTTATACTAGAGACTTTAAGAACAAATTTTTATCTACTGCAAAATTTATTTGACAGAATAAGGGTGCCAGTTTGTGAAACAAACACATTTGTGTGAGGCTCTACCTCTAAAAGTTAATCCTATGACAGTGAAAAGGATGTTCAGTGCTGTGCACTACAACAAAGAAAATGGTATAAATACTTGGTGAACTTTTATGAAGTTGTGAACTTCCTGTACTAAAGAATGAGAGGGAAAAGAGGTAATATGTAAAATAATAAATGTACTGAAATAAAGCTGCTATTTAGGAAGGTGAAAATGTTAGATTTTGCTGAGATACAGCAACATGAGTTTCAAAACAAAGTAGTTTTGACCAAATAAGTTTAGTTACAAACAATGCTATGATGCAGCAGAATGATGATGCTCTGCATCAAAACATTCCTGATAAGCAGCAGTATATGGGTCAGCTTGCAAATGCTGCTAAAGAAGATGCTGTTATAATGCAAGATCTTCAGCCAAACCTGTTATAAAGCTAAAACAGTCAGGATGAATTAAATTGGTCACTTTACCAATGTTTTACATTGGTCACTTTGCCAGTGTTTTACAGTTCTGCAAGAAGAAGTCGGGGCATTGCCTGAAGGTCTTGATTGGCAAAGGCAGATAGGAGGCAATGGTCTATATAGGGAGAATCCATAGCAAAACTGAAAGAGATGATTTCTAACAATGGAAATAGAAAAATGCATTTTATGTGTGTGCTGCTTCTATGCTGTACTGGAATTTGCTGGAATGGACTTAAAGTCTTCTTAAGACATAAAGTCTTGCTGGCTGTTTACTGCTGAAATCAAAGTCTAATTATCACAGTCTGTTAACCACAGAAACTTGCAGAATATACACTGATGCAGCATCTGACTTTAAGAGCAGTAGCCAATAAATATTTTTTTATAAACAAACCACACATACTCTTCTGTTAGTTTGTAGCATATATTTACAAAGTTTTTCTTCACAAACAGTATAGATGATGACTTTCCTTTCTCCATATACCTCAAAACAAGTGTGTTTTTACCAAAATACCTCTAACATATCTGAATTAATACAGTTATACACAGTTCTAGTCACACACATAGATTTTGTTTTTTCCTCTTGGTAGACTTTTCTATTGTCCTTTTTGTGATTTACTTGTAAGCACTTTTGCTGATGTGAGGATGCCATTAACAGAAATCTGAAAGGAAACATCTGTACAAGCTGTTCTACTGCTGTTCCTGTCTGTTAATGAATATTTCACTTGCAGATCACTAAAGCCAATAACTCTGTTGGTGAAGCACTATTCTCTTACACCATAGCCAAATTATGGAACTCCCTCCCACCCACAATTACCTCCATACCATCATGCACCCACTTCAAAACTTTACTAAAAGTGCACCTAAAAGCATGCTGGCTATGCCCTTGCAACTCCCACTCTAATATCACTCTCCCCATCCAACCACTACCTTTCTTTCCACTCTACTACCTTGATTGTAGCAAGCTCAGATGCTCATAAGCCAGTACTTATTATACAGCAGGAACTTCTTCTTGTAACATTTGTTAGTGTCTGTTATGTACTTCACAGATAAAGATTCTAGTTGTCTACTGATGTACTATGTTCTTTATCTGTAAATATTTTGTAAGTAATTGCTATGTAAATTGTTATCGCTATGTAATCCAATGCAACTACTGTCTGTTTATTTTAACTGTAGAGCTTTTCTCCCTGGGCCTCCGCTGAAAATGGACCTACGTCCAGTCAGACACTCCCAGTCGACAAATATAAATAAATAAATAAAATAAAATAAATAAAAATTTGTAAACTGTTCTGCAAACATGAGAAAAGCATATACTATTTGCTTTCCAAAATTGCATTTCTAGACTTTTTCTGATGATTCTATAAAAAGCCATGTCCATTTATCTATGAGGAATTATGTCAATCTTTTCTTAATACTGTGACAAACATGTATCTTGAGGAAAACACATACCCCCGGATTTACTAATCTTCTGTGTAAGACTAGATTAGTCTTACATGGAAATGCCAGTCTAAGAGTATGACGGCAGTGCACCATGCATAATAATGAGATGCGCTGCCTCAACTCTAAAGCTTACACAGAGCATGGACGAGTGTAGGCGGCGTGTCAGACTGCCAAGCAGTCCAAAAATCCACACCCCTGCAATGAAGAAATGCCACAATTTTGAGTTACATGAGCGAGTCCGCTCACATGTGCACAATGTAACACTACACTCCCCCATATGTTAAACAACTGACAAAATTAAAAATAAAAAGAGTCTTTTTATTTTTTTATTTCATCCGATATAGCTGCCCGTATTTGCATGTGTTTGCGAGGGTTTGCCCATTGCTTAGCTGCAGTTAGCAGCTTAGACACCAAAAGAGGACAATAAGAAAAATATATGCAAATTAAGCAAAATAGCGATAGAGTAGTGGTTACAGCCTTCTCACAAAGAGGATGCATTCCCGGTTCACGTCCCATTTTCTGTTGGAAATCTGTATACAAAAATATTTCCTGACATTTTTATGTATAAGTTTTGTAAAAAGCATTGAAATGTTAAATGTAGTAGTGAACGAATTATATATATATATATATATATATATATATATATATATATATATATAAAGGTGAAATGGTTATGCATTCTGAGGCATGAGTACCCTATTTTAAGCAATATAAAGTACTGCTAAGCACATTTTACCAGTATTGTGCATATTTAAATCCAATTGCATGTAGCTGTGCACCGTGTTAACCAGCACAATGTCTTTGCTCATAGCTGCGCACCGCCGCGCTAACCAGCACAATCACAACGTATTTGTGCACAGATGCGCACTGTGCTAACCAGCGCAACATCGAGCAACATTGAGCAATGTTGGAGACCTGGAACAGTCTTGCCCGTGATCTCACCAGTGCCACTGGTGTTCCTCAGACTGGTGACCAGGTCAGGCACCATTATTTTGACCTGAAGCGACGTAGGGAGGATCAACTGGATGAGTGAATCCAGGAATCCCATGTGATGCCTAATGCCCCAGTACTGAGTAAGTAGCCATTGTATTAAGTAGTTAAGAACTGCTATGCTTGTCTACACTATGGATAGATATGTCTCAATATCACTGCATTTACTTCACAGCTGCAGGCTGTGAACCAGCAAGGCCATGAAGATAGGCTGCAAAGGCTGCGTCATCAGGCAGGTTAGTAATTATTCTGCATGTACTGTTACATAAAATAAATGAGAGAGCCTTCAAAAAGTGTTTTAACCCAATAAATAAAGGTGTAATAATCCTTTAATAAATGTATAATTCCTGGAGTGCGTCTGTGTTATTTTCTTTACCCCCAGCAGGCTACCACGTGCTCTCCCACTTGAACTTTAGTGCTGTAATCACTCCTGTCTCAAATGTATACAGGTGTTCATTAGATATGTTGTTGTACTGTTGCATTCTACAAATAGTAGTGTTGTATTAAGCAGTGTCAACCCACACTTGGGTAGGCCCATATAACGTGGATGAAGGGAATACCAGTAGCTTTTATGCATATTTACAGCCCTCAACTGTTGGTTCATGCCCAACATGTACAGGTCAATCTGGCACATGAGTAACTTGGTATTGTGATCCCCAGAAATGTCAGTGTGCTGCCAAAAATGTAGGGAGTTGTTAACATATAACTGATACTTTCACCTTAACATATCTAGATAATTATATGAAAGTAGAGCTGTCAGTGTACCATCTTAGCAGTAGTGTGTGTGAGCAACTCTCAAAATATGTTGCAGTAACATCTGCATCTTGGACAGTTTGTATGTAAGATACAGCTCATGTATATAATGATCTAGCAAGATCCAATTGTGCAATATAAGGACATTGGGTAGTTTAATAATACATGTAAGGGACATATAACTGCAGTTAATAGGAATGTAGTGAAAACTAGAAGGATATATAAGTTGTTAATTGAGCTATCTTTTTCCACCCTACTGTATGTGCATAAAAAATGCAATTCCACACCTCAATCGGCATGTCTAATCTCAAAACATTTATTGGTACATATGTCCTATTGGTTTATAAATATTTGCATTTATTTCTATGCATGTGCCCTGTTAAAATACCACAATATTGGTGGCCTGTTGCCATCAATTAAACCTTCATGCTGTTGTAATGTCCACTATTGTTCTATATATTTATGTGTTATGCTTGCTTTTCAACTGTTGAAAATCTGGTGTGTTGGGTTAATGGGAATACTTCGGCATGCTGTTATAACTAATTGGGAATGCTGTTGACTGTTACTAACCCATATCTTTATTATACTCTCCAAAACATAGTTCGTATGGGAAGGCCGGTCCCAGTGGACCCACCTGTCCCACCTCAGCTGGCCATGGCACCTGGCACCAGCAGATCTGGTGCCCAGCCTGGGACCTCCTCCTTCATTGGCCCTGTGACACCTTTGGGTGGAAGCACTGCAGGGGATGGGGCTTGGCCCCCCTGTGCAAGCATGGGCAGAGGAGGGGCACCTATCACCCTTCAAACAGTCCTGGCTGTGGTGCGTAGAGAGATTGAACGTTCTGTTGCAGAACCTCTATGCCAGCTTGAGGCCTGAGTGGCGCAACTCCTGGGTCAGCCTGCCCCTCCTACACAGCCCTCAGCACAGCCACCCTCTGGGCCATGAAGGTGCAGTGGTGACTGCACATGGGTGGGGACCTCAGTCCCACTGTTTTCATCTGGGGGCTCATGGGCTTGCGATTTCGAAACATCCCTCCTCGTCAAAGGTGTTCACCCACCACATGTGTCATATACTGCTCCTGTATGCGTCCTGTTTGTCTTGTCTGTTTACCTCCCCAACCTACCCCCCAAATATACCTACTCCCCCTATCCCACATTCCACTCTCACCTAAAAAAAAAAAAAGGGCAATCTGCTCCCAAAAAAAAAAAACTACACCCCATACATAGCTGCCCATTTTGCACACATGTCCACTGGATACATGAAATGTTATTTAATTGGCATTGCGACATACTTTGTTGTTCTCACCCCTCTCTCAGGGTTTGAAAGTTTCATATCTACCTCCAAATTTATTGCATATGCACAGCTGTTGCTGTTGAAGAAATGGGCAGCTATGGACCTTCCCTACACTCGTCCTGCACATCCTGAGCTATTTTGCATACTGTCTTTCCCTCTTTGTGCCCCTTTTTCACAACTTTCCTATCTCCCCATTTTTCTTTTCTTTCAAATAAATGAGCGCGGGGGTTAGTGGGAGTAAGCACTGTTAAGCAGTAGTTAGCGGGTTTGCACGAGTCTGCGCTTGTTTGCACTTGTCTAAGCAATGTTCAGCAATGCGCAAACCTGCGCAAACCCGCTTACAACTGCTCAAAAGTGCCTTAGTCACTCTGTATGTGAGGGCCCCTGTTCTGCTCAGGAGGAAAATAAAACACCTCTATAAGGCTTGAACCCCGGACCTTGCACATACTACACAACATTAAGTACCACTAAGCCACGGTAGATATACATCAAGTCGGTGCTTAAATAAATATGTCATGCATCAGAATGAGTGAATGTAAAGCAAAAATAGGAATACCATACCACACAACGTGTTCTATGGATGTTGACCAACAGTTGTTGCGGGGTTACATTACATGACTGTGATAAGAAAAGCAGCCATTCTAGCAGGAAATAATGTTACACCATCAGTTTACAACCCCACACAGTATCACAGCAGGCAAACACTGGCATATCTGTTTAGGGCAGAGGCCATACCTCCCAACTGTCCCTAATTTTCAGGGATGTCCCAGATTTTGACACAAATTTTAGCTCTGTCCCACTGAATCCCTCCAAAAACTACTGACTTTGGCCAGAAAGGTGGTGAATTACACTTTATGAATAATGACAATAATTAAGAGTCAGACACTTCTTTTACTTCAGAACAGGTGTGTTAATTCATATGCTCTGATTCTCTCAGTGTCTCAACTTAATGGCACTAATATTTTAAAGGTGTCCCTGATTGTCCCTGACTTTTTCTTGACTTTTCCCTGAGTCTGTTCAAATATGTACCTGATTGGTTGAGAGGTCTGGCAGAGGCAGAAATACAGAGGCATATCAGCCTTTCTGCTGTTACACACTGTGCAAATAGCTTTGGAAGGAGTTTCAGAAGCATACCCTTATGTAGGAATACAACACTGAAATACAAATGGATGTAGCCATGTTCTGGTAGCAACCAACTGTAAGAATGCCATTGCTCTATTGCTGAAAAGACCTATGTGGTGCACAGACAAAAGATAACAGGCTATTCTCTGGCTAGCATGTGGATAGGTCCGCAGTTGGGAGTTATGCAGACAGACTACTTTCCTTGATAAACTAACGTACACAGCAACCCTGTAAGTCCAGCAAGATAAAATCCACACAATAGTACTTATGCTCTCTGTACTTCTGCAACCCTACCCAAATGTAGAATATACCTGTGTGTGCAGGGTCCACCAAGGATGTAGGTAAGCATACTCACTGTACTGACGTGTCCAGTTTTTTTGAGCAGCTTGTGCTAATGTCAACACTAAAAAAGCACAAACTGTTTAGAACTAAGTAAATGAATATTCACAGTATAGCAGTTCACAAACAATTCTTGTGCCAAAGGAATACATCTCAATAACTAGCTTTGCATGGCAGTTAATTGTAACAGTTGAAAAGAAAGTACATATTTCCATTTATCTTGGGGTAGCATTTTGAGGTGTGAGTACATTTCTACACTGACAAGTGGGTATTGGAAGCAGCAACATTAGGTCTGAGTACAAAATGTAAATCTCTGGCTACACCCCTGGCTTCTGATATAAGAACTATACTAACCTTCTGTCTTAAACAATGATGTACACAGCAAACAAGGATGATCTCCATCTTGGAAAGCTGAAAGGTCCATGCCTACATGAGTCAGCAATTTATAGTACTGGGTTGCTATGACAGTGGTTGTTGCAATTACTACACATCAGGCTGCATGCAATTAGCAAATGGTGGCCACTAAATGGTGCAGAGGCCATCACATGCTCATGTACAAATTCCTACAAAAGCAAGCTGCAATCTCTGCCAACAAACTCAATCACTCTATTGCAGAGACTGACAGAGAGAGACAGAGAGAGAGAAAGAGAGAGAGACAGAAAAAAGGAAAAAGAAATATTACCAAATCATACAAAGGAAAGGTATGTGACACATATGTATTTGCTGGCATGTAGTAGAAGTTATTGAAGAATAGTCTACATAATGTGAATCATTCATATGTGGCAGCAGTACTTTTTTATGCACAGATGTTCGGCTTAACTACTGCTATGGACAATACTGTGTGTACCTGTGGGCAGTGGGACATACCTGTGAAATGTGTAGCTCAGCATTAAATGTCAAAGATCTGATCTATGTTATCTGTGTTCTGTACAGTAGCGTGGCCAATGGCTGTTGGGGGGATTAGCGCTAACATTATATAAACATGGGTGCAACAGAAAAACACATGCATGATAGTCATATTAAAGTGTAACTTAGCATTGGCAACTGCTGTAGCAGTCTAGTATGCTTATCTAGCATCTGTTGCCATATATACCCCCCCTAATGTTAGTGTGTGTTCATATGTGATACCTGTTTGTGTTGCAGCAAGGCCCAACAGTTCAGCTGTGAGGTCCAGGGACTTACAACAGTGTGGACCTTGTGTGTATACGGCACACGCATACGGAGAAATATATATGTGTTACATATATTCACATCTGTATATGTGCATAGAGCAGGGGACATATTGCAACTGTTTGTGAAGGGGGGGGATATATATGTTGGTGAAGGTTAGTATGCTCATATTTGTATGTAGGTTTTAGTGTGTGACAAACAAGACAGCATACAGTGCTGGTATATGACATGTGGTAATTAAACACTGTGGGTGGTTTGTTCAGTTTGCAATGTTGAAGCCAGTAAGGCCTGATAAAGCTACCTGGGCTGTGAACACCTTCAATGCATTTATCCCAAGACTGTGATTTTCTTACATTACTGTACACCTTACATCTTTCATATAATTGATATTCTCATTATGAAAGGTGAAATGTATATGTGCCTACATATATATGTATATGTAGACCAATGGATGTGTATATGTATATATATATATACACACACACACACACACACACACACACATATATATATATATATATATATATATATATATATATATATACACATATATATTTAGTTATATATACTCATACACACCTACATCTACTTTTTGCAATAGATTGTCTGTACTGTTGACTGACTGTAATGGTCAATATGTTTGTGAATACATCAAAGATATGTATCTGTGGGATAGCATAGTGGGAAACTGTTCATGTCATGGTATTATGGGTCCTTGCTTTGATTCTAGAAAAAGCTGTGTATTCTGTTGATAGGCAGAACAAGTGCTATTGCATACAGTGTGATTAAGTCCCTTGGTTTTAACTAGGGTGTGTCATTGGAGGCTAAAGCACTACATCTATGATTATTGATTGGTACCGATGTTGAATGCAAATCCTGTGTGTACTGTAGTACTACTTGAAGCTCTGGGCCTATACAGCAAAGTATGGTGTATGTCTACATTGCTTGCATCCACTGTTTTGTGTGGTCCCTGTATTCATCACAGGTTACATGTGTCAAGATTAAGGTTGTGTAAGTACTGACACACAGTACTGTATAGTACACACTGAAAGCTTATCTGGGTTGTCATACCTTTGTGTCCTGTAATTATGTCTGATGTGTGTGTGGATATGTCTGTAACATGTCCTTTGACATATGTGTGGTAAAACATATAACTCCGTATCTAGCAACATTCATAGTGTACTACAGCAGTATGCAACCTATATTTCCAATTGTGCACATATTTTGGCCACGGGTTTGGCATTAACAAGTTGTGTGGTATAATAGTAATACATTTACTGGACCTTACACTGATTGTGATGGATGATATATTTCTTTACACATCAGCTTGATGTATATTTGCTGTGGCTAGGTGGTGCATCGTGTTGCATACAGTGTGCCAGGTACTCTTGTATAGTCTTATATAGTGATTTTATTTTGTTGCTGTGCTGTTGCTGTGCAGAACATGTGATTAGCTGCCTCAAACACATGCAATACCCAGACCATCTCAAACAAATGTGGCTAGACTGTAGTGACCATTGGATAGGCACAGTTGATACTCAACATGCACATAACATACACATCTATGTCATACACAGAGCATTTTAACATGCTACACATAAAGGATTCCCAAACCCTCTGTAAAGACACACTCCAGTATCCAAAATCTCATTCACAGATTACACATAATATACCTGAGGGGTAGAGGCCTATCATGGGGCATTTAAACACTCTGCAACACACTACACATTCATGTCAGGGAATGCTCCTTATTGGCCTCCTTACAAACTCACATAACAACTGGTTGTGAAATGGTGAATTTAGCCAAGGTAGTACAGTACCGGCACAGCATGATTAGTGCTGGTTTGGGAAACATTTGTAGTCTTGAGTGACCACATGGTGCTTCATGATGATGGCCTATGGCACTATACCCCATCCAGTTATTGTAACCACAGTACTACACATAGCTATCATTGCTATACTCCTTAATGTTGCGTGTGTGCACACATATGCACCTCTAAACAGTATGCATACCAATCACCATTTGCACAACTGACACATATATGTCTTGTGATGCTATTGAGTGGCTAGGTCATATGACACACATTGGGTATGTGTAGTGTTGAAATATGCAGTTGTGTTTTAGCATGCCATGTCATGGATGAGACTGGCATGTCCACAATATGATCTACACTCACCATAAGTACCATACATTGGGTATATGGCCGAATGGTATTCCATCAATTATCCATGCACCACTGATGATGTTGTGTGAATGCTCATCATGTATGTGCTAAAATGTGTCCACAATTATTTGCTGAAGACACAGAGGCTGTAATCAGCATTGGATACCTATCTGACACACAGATACACATCCAGCAATGGTATGTACACCTGTGCATTATGGTGCACAGTACATTACAGGGTTATGAATACCTACACAGCAATGTTGTGGCCATGTATGCATTGTGTTCCAGGGGAGGGCCATCACCTAATAACAAAACACATGCATCAAAGCCATGTATACTGTTAGTAACAAGGACTGACTACACTTGCACTGCAAGCTGTTGAGCAACACATGTCCTGTATGCTGACATGTGTGATATGACTGTTTTGCTTGTGATACTGTACCCCACCATCATCTGCTATTGTGTATGTTATGTGATTGCTGGTGTTGTGTGTGTCTGCTTTAGGGAGGAGTGTAGTTTTGTTTGTGTGCATGTTTGCATGTGTACATGTGCGCATTTGCGTGAGTGTGCATGTGCACATGTGTGCATGTGTGCATGTGCGCATGTGTGCATGTGTGCGGGTGTACATGTGCGCATGTGCACATGTGTGCTTGTGTGCATGTGTGCATGTGCACATGTGTGCATGTGGTCTGAAGTAATGTTCAGGTCTTAAAGTGTGTTTCCTGTTTTTCTCTCACAGGTGCAGAGGTGGGGCTGGTTCAGTACAGCAGGGAACCTGATGTCACTGAGACAGACAGTGATGATGAGGGTAGGTGTGTTGAGGCACAGGCAGGTTTGTCAGGGTCTGTTGTTGGGCCACCAATTGACAGTACACAAGTCTCCACCCCATCCATGCACACAGTCATACTGCCTGTACATCCATCATCACCATTGCCCTTAGCTGAGGGACAGTGTACGGTTGCCACTGACCAGGACAGTGTGGTATCTATGGCACATTTATCAGGACACAGCAGCCATAGCCAGATGTCTGGAATGGTACCACATAGGCAGATGCCCAGGGATTCTCATCAGAGCACTGCTGGTCATCATGCCCCTGGCAGACGTGCCACACCTCTTTCTACCACACGCATGTTCCACTCTGTCATGGAGGCACAGACATGCATGGAGCAGTACACCAGACAGAGGCTAAGGGTACAGAGGGCTCATTACACCTCTGTTAATGACAGTATCCGTGACCTAGCAGGTGCCATACGTAACTACACTGAAGTCATTGATAGACATTGGGGTGAGACATTGGCTGTCCTCCACAATGTCATGCTCGTGTGTCAGGACAGTGCAGGACGGTTGAGATGTCGATGTGGACGTATGCCAGCAACATTAGCAGCTGGAGGTCGCCGTGGATGTCCAGCAAATCACAGCCGCTCCCGTAGTGCCAATACCAGCCCCAGCAATGTTGGGTGGGATGTCCATAGACCATCCTAGCAGACCACGTGCACATGGCTCTGGCCAGTCCAAGCAGGGACCTGGATCCAGTGGACATATGTCAACCTCTTCGGATAGTACCCAATCTGGATTAGTACCTGATACTGTCTGTGGCAACCCTGCCAAGCACAGGTTCCGTATCCATGGCCAGAGATGGTGATCTGTAAAGCCTGCCAGGTACAGTCTGTAGCTGTCTCACAAATCCCCGTATATGGCAGCCACATGGTGGAACTGTGTGCATGCAGACACACATACATAAACCAGAAACCTAGGGCAAACACATACCTGCACACATTATATCAACATTGGCCCATAACAGTACTCATGGCCCTCACACACACACTCACACACACATGTCAATTGTATGGCTCAGTGTAGGCCTCTGGCAAACCAACAACACACCCTGTGCATATGATGAAACCTGTGCCACCTCCTGTCATCTGTAACATTGATGCAGGAACAGGCTAACATGGTGCTGATGCACAGGGTGACTTTAATAAAGTATAGCAATGGTTGGATGTGTAGCATGTTGTCAGCAATAAAGTGTAATGATATCCTTGAAGGTGTAGCTGAGCAGGCATGATGCATTAAAGCTGTAATTAGCAATGTTGTATTGTTTTCACCAGTATTTATTCCAACTGTGTTTTGTTTGCCCATGTGCCACTTGGCTGATATGTGTAGTTGTGTCAGCATGTGTTATACAGTGGACAGTAAGTGTGGGGTGTGTGCAACACACGTTTGCAGGTGTCCATTTTTGAACATGGTGGAGGTGCACTGTCTGCATGTACATGCATATTGGACACATGGACAGGGTGACGTGCCCTGTATTGGCCAGTGTTAACACTCCATAGTTTCTATTGGTGGCCAGAATGCATTGTACTACACACATTTTGGAACTTGAGTACGCATGTGTGTGTATGACATGGGTTGACACTGTGCTGTGGGTGATGCTGTTGTTGCTATCTGTCACTGGTTTGCATTACTAAGGTTAACACTGTCCCAGCTGCATAATCCTTTAGTAATGTACACTGTTCACCTACAGGGTTGCATGGACCATGCTATCACAAACACAAGAAATTCTCACTTATACAGTAAAAGTGCATTAGTCTCATGGACCCCTGCCGTAAACTAAATATATAATAGAAGGTGTGAAGTTGCACCAAAAAAGAGTTACATACCAAGAAGGGAAAACCTGTCTGGTCAGTATCATTGGGAAAATACAATCCCTCATTAAACATACAAGGCAAGCTTCAAAATACAAAATTGCAAGGATTCCAAAGACAACACTAAAGCTTTCTTTAGTGTTGTGTATAATCTACAGGAGAAATCTCAGATTGGGTCACAGTTAATGTAAATGGTCACAAAGTACACTTATCTGACTGACATTACCCATTTCTTGTCAGACAGTTTGAATGCGGATTTCACCACCTTGTTGTTACATTTTCAGACCTGAAGAATGTAAAACCTGATGATTCACAGACACTCTAGTTAAAACATCTCTTTACCAAAGTCCAAACCACAGTGGCAATGGTACTGGACAGTGTCCCTGGCTGTGTCATACACAAGCTGACATATGAAGTCACCACTCACCTAAACACTCTGTCCAGATGCAGCCTCTATACAGGTTACATACTTGTGGAATGACACACTGTAACGGTGTTCACAGTCCACAAGGGTTGAGCTACAATGTCTTCTTCTTCTCCTTTCGGATGCTCCCATTAGGGGTCGCCACAGTAGATCATCTGTTTCCATTTCTTCCTGCCCTCTGCATCTTGCGCTGTCACACCATCCACCTGCATGTCCTCTCTCACCGCAGCCATAAACCTCATCTTAGGCATTCCTCTTTTCATGTTACCTGGCAGCTTCATCCTTTGCATATATTTCACAATATACTTTGCATCCCTCCTCAGCACATGTACAAACCAACTTAATCCTGCCTATCTGGCTTGGTCTACTAACCTTCAGACCTGGACTGACCCTCTAATATACTTATTCCTAAACCTGTCCACCCTCGTCACACCCAGTGCAAATGTTAACATAAATTGATTAAGGGTAGAACTACAACAGATCCTGAAAACTCTCACCCTATAAGCCAGACAAATGTTATCAGGAAGGCTATGGAGCACAGCATTATGGAACTCATTAACAGAGACATTATGAACCTGAAAACACTGCACCATACCCGTTTAGGTTCTCTAAAGGCCAGATCATGACTTCTACACCTACTAGACTTCAAGCCAGTTAACAAGGCTATAGGTGTGGGAGGGGAGGTCCACACAGCCAAGCTATAGCTCACTAGAAATTCATACCCATCCCACATTCTGGTATTATACATAACCTGAACAGACTGACCATAAACAATTGTTAGATGATGAATTGACAACTGACGCACAGATGTAGGACACACAGTAACATTTGCAGCCTCCATGTACATTTCTATGCCAGTAACAAGTGGTATTCACCTGAACTCAGCCCTGGGACCACTCCTGTTTGGCATATAGCTTTATTAGGTACAGGCAAACACAGTAGAGACAGATACCTGGTGTCAAACTTGTGCTACAAAGCTATAAGCTAAAGAAAGCATAGTTATCCACTTTTAGAAAACAAAGTATCCCCAGAGTACAACATAGGTAGTAGCCCCCAAAATGTGGAACAGGTACTAATGCATACATAGAGCCATGTGTTTAGTCATCTCTCCTTTGATAATCACATTACTGAAGGGTTTTGGAAATCCCTCTGTGGAGCACATAAGCAATAAAGGGTTTGCATGCATATCCACAGAGGTTGTTGTACAGCTATAATAATTAGTCATCTTTGCCAGACTTTGCTCATTTTGGAACAGGATTCAAATATACCTCAAGCATAAACCCTCACTCACACTCTTCAATAGAAACCATGATGAGTGGATGTTAAACAGAAGACGTAGCCCAGGGATCACTGCAGTGGCTAAGCTTGTCATTAGCATACAGAAGTGACCTAAGGTCTGGAAAGCGCCAGCACACTCTGGCAAAGATAACAGATGCATTCATGGAGAAAACAGTACTCACCTATGAAATAATTGTCACATGTATGTATACGGCTTTGCCCACAGCTACCTTACATGTGTAATGCACATACAGTTGTCATTGTGATATGTCATACACTAGAAAAATCAAAACCCACTCCACATTGACCAACTGTGTCACACACACCTTGAACACACACAGTCAGCAAATGCAAGATTCAAACTCCTTCCTAAGGAACATTATGATACTATAGCAGTATGCATTTACACAACACGCTATACACATTACTAGAATTTCACCTTTCCACAGGTATACATGTAGGATGGTGACATTATCAGACTTGACAAGGATGAGTATACCACTTTTAAGGGGTGTGAGTATTCTCCAAAAAGGTCGCTCCTCTACAAGGAGACACACACACAAAGTTGGCAAGTGCAAGATTCCAACCCCTACCAAACTACATTATGATACTACAGCACTCACGCATTACATGACTCGCTATATACATTACTGGAATTTCTTCTTTCCACAGGTATATTTGTAGGATGGTGACATCATCAGACTTGACAAAGATGAGTATACCACTTTTAAGGGGTGTAAGTATTCTCTGAAAAGGTTGCACTTCCCCAAGGGGGCACACAGTTGGCAAATGCAAGATTCAAACCCCTATTTAGCTACATTATGATACTACAGCAGTATGCATTCACACGGCACACTATACACATTACTGGGATTTCTCTTTTCCACAGGTATATTTGTAGGATGGTGACATCATTAGACTTGACAAAGATGAGTATACCACTTTTAAGGGGTGTGAGTAGTCTCCAAAAAGGTTGCTCTCTTCCCAGGGAGAGACAGACAAACACACACAAACACACACACACATTTAGCAAGTGCAGGGTTCTTAATCCAAACTAAGTACGTCTTTACACTTCAGCAAGCAATATGGAGTTACAGGGTGCAATACAGACATTACTTGCTGACAGTTTGCCCAAAGTTCTTTTCACATTTGTTAACCTCAGCAGGCTTATCATACTAGGTGTATTGTGAGTGTATTGTATGCATAGGCCATGACCATATCATATATGGGTTGATGCACCACTTGCTGGCACACACAGGGTCAAACCGGTGGCTAAGCTCTGTCAACCCAATACTGGACAATACAGTCAAGAGGAGTAGGGTCATACAACCACAACACCAACAGTTTCACATAGACCTACAATATAAGCACCAGCAAAACACACACATAAATACACATTACCGTACTCGGAGAATACAAATATTAATCTGAAAAAAGAGAGCGTGTCCTCCTAAGCAGACAAGCAAGCAACATGCACCTCCAAGCACACACTAGAAAACACATAATACACCAAAGCAGTGTGCCTCACAACAGGCTCTAAGCAAAACAACATACGCAACACACTAGTAATAGGTGACTTCATAGTCAAGCACACAGATGTTCCACTCACTCAGCTGGACAAGGAGAAGGTTACTGTCAGTTGTCTGTCAGGTGCTATGATCTGCCACATAACACAAGCACTTACATCACTCCAGAACAGTACATATATGATGTGTTCTTTGTACATGTCAGTGTGAATGATCTGAGACATACCTCCCAGGACAACATGACAAGAGATATATAGTAGCTCTATGATCATGTAGCCCAGGCTGGTATGACCCTGACCTTGAGTAGCATCTTACCTTCACCTACATGATACTGCAATATAACAGAAAGATGATAAACTTCAACAATTGGCTGAGCTTCTGGTGTCATTCAAAGGGGATCCAGTCTCTGCCTGTGATGACATGATAGACAAGCCTCGTTGCTTCGCTAGAGATGGTTTGCACCTGTCGCCCCTATGATTCTGAATGCTGGTCAAGGCTCTTGCTGTCCCCATATTACCTTTTTTAGGCAAGGCTCAAAGGTTCATAGGTTCATAGGTAGGTACTAGGCTATCGGCCTTTGGGTCTATGCAAGCCTAGCCAAAAAGGTACCCTGGCTTTTGCAGACAAGAAATTTATTTTCCTGTGCCACTGTCGAGCAGAGACACAGAAGTGATCCCCGGGGTGAATTTCCTATTTACCATCCAATCATCAAGATTTTTCTTGAAGATTGCTAATGAGGAGCTTTGTTTGATATAGATAGGTAGTTTATTCTGGAGTATGGGAAGTCTCTGGAACAGGAATCTATCCCTCTGGCATGTTCTGTTTATTGTGGTGACAAGGTTTAGGTCCCTAGAGCGTGTAGCTCAGAGGGATTAGGATTTCTTTAAGTGGAGCATGTCCAACAGCTCTGAGTTTGACATAGCTTTGTATGTTAGGCAGCGATCACCTCTGAGTAGGCAATATGTGACAGAGTAAAGCTGGAGTTTTTTGAGACGGTCTGTGTAGGGCATGTGTTTGAGGCTGGTAATCCTGTTTGTGGGGTATTTCTGCGGCCTTTCCAGTTGTTGTAGATGTCTTGTGAGGTACATACCAAAAGGGGCATTGTACTCTATAATGGATCTAATGAGTGATAAGTAGAGGGGAACAATGACCTCTTTTTTCTACATGAGAAACCTTTTGTGATGAGGTGTGCCATGTAGAAGGATTTCCTGACTACTGTGGCGATGTGATTATCAAAGGAGAGACTACTGTCCACCTGTGTCCCGAGGTCTCTTATCACACTTTCAGTGTTAAGTATACTACTGCCTATGTTATAGTTCATACTGTTCATGGGTACAGAGTTTTTATCAAAGGGGATGACAATGCACTTTTTGGCATTGAGCTTGAGGCCATGGCTTTGACACCAGGCATCTGTCTCAGTGAGGCCCTTTTGTAGGATGTCCACTTCGTTAGTAGTTTTGATTATGGCTCCTAGTTTGCAGTCATCTGCGAACTTCATTAGCCAAAGACCTTCTGTGTTAGCCTGTACTTCAGGGAAGTAGATACCAAACAGGTCAGGACACAGGACTGTACCCTGTGGTACTCCACTTGTCACTGGTCTGAAGTCGGATTTGGAGTCTGCTACTTTCACAGTGTGGGTTCTGTCAGTGAGCCAGTTGGCAACCCATCTTGTGACACAGGGATTTATACCTAGTTTAGTGAGTTTATCTTTAATTCCAGAGTGGGGGATGGTGTCAAAAGCCTTGACAAGATCTAGATAGGCTGTGTGAACCACCTTACCTTTGTCTACGGCTTTGGTGACTGCTTCAAAGAAGTCTATCAGATTTAGGAGACATAATCTGCCTTTTACAAACCCGAACTGGTTAGAGTCCAGAGTTTGGAGATTACAAATGTCTTTGTTTATAAGTTCCATGATGATCCGTTCGATGGCCTTGCAGACAAGGCTCATTAGGCTAATGGGGTGCTAGTTCCAGGGGTCCGTGGTGGCTCCCCCCTTGTGTAGTGGGATAACCATCGCTGTGCGCCATTCAGCAGGAACAAAGCCTGAGGTGAGGCTATGATTGAAATGTTTGCCATGACAGATTCCCCAGATGACGCAAATATTCTCCAGAAGGGACTCTATGAGACAGATGTGTGGTGTCAGAATCATGGCCTCAAGCTCAATGTGAAAGAATGCATGGTAATCCCCTTTGGGGAAAACAAAGTACCCACAAACTACCACATAGGTGTTACCCCCTAAAAACTGGCAAGGTAATAAGGGATCTGGGGACACAAGTAGATAGACATCTTTCCTTTGACAACCATGTTGCCAAAGTGATTAGGAAATCCTATGTGGCCCACCTAATCAACAAAGGGTTTGCATCAGGATCAAAAGAGGTAGTGGTGGCCCTCTACTCTTAAGTCATCAGACTCATCATTGAGTACAATGCACCATTTTGGATGTACTCGACTAGGCATATCCAGCAGCTAGAGAGACCACAGAGGTACCTCACCAAGAGGATTACTGGCCTCAAACAGTTGTGTTATGCAACACAACTGGTAAAACTAAATCTGTTCTCCATTGTGTACCACCTACTCAGAGGCACACTCTGCCTAACATACAGAGCCATGTCCAACACATAACTGTTGAATATGCTCCATCTACGGATAACAAAATTGAGTCACACTACACACTCCAGGGATATGAACCTCATCACAACAATGAATAAAACATGCTGGTGGGATAGAGTACCATCCCAGACACTTGCCGTATTGTTGAACAGAGTCCCAATGTACATAAGACAGAGCCCCTTGCTGACACTCTTCAATAGGAACCTTGATGAGTGGATGGGAAACAGACAATTCACACCAGGCATCACATCAGCAGCCCCACTAGAAAGGGGCTTAGGGTACTAACTATTAGAACTGGGGCTTAGAAGACTACCCAATAGGGTGGTGAAAGCTGCACTACTTGCCTAGGCTAAAATATACCTACGTGAAAATAGTCTACTACATACCTATGAACCTATGTAACAGGTACATGTCTACAGACGGTAGATGTGTACTTCATTGTATAGTCATGTTGTACAGCAGGCGCATGCACCACATACATTGTAATGCTTACAGATACTGGTGGCTACTATGTACAGTGGGTGAGATGTGCACCTCATGTCTTTTGTGCCATTGGGATGTGTGCTGGGTGGGACAGTCCTGGATGGCTCCCTGTCATGGTCACCCTCTTACACACATCTCTGCCCATCCATCTTTAGCTTATTATACTGTGTTCCCCCTACATATATATAGGTACATAGGTAGGTAATAAGCTATCTGCTTTAAGGCATATATTAGTATGGCCAGAGTGGGCAGCTATCACCACACATGGGGTTAGTTCCTAGGCCTCTGTGTAGTAGAGCTGATGAAGTGATCCATGGTGTGACAGTTCAGTTTCACATACACTCATTAAGGCTCCTCTGGAAGAGTGTCAGTGAGGGACTCAGCTTAATGTAGGTTGGGAGCCTGTTCCAAAGCAAGGGAAGTCTGTGAGTTAGTAATGTATCCCTCCAACATGTTCTATTTATTGTTGTGATGGTGATATCCCTAGAGCATGTGGCACAGTGAGCTTGGGTTTACATCAGATAGAGCATGTACATCAGTTCTGCATTGGACATTGTGTCTGTTGGGCAGAGATCTCCTGAGTAGACAGTATGCAACAGAGTACAGATTGAGTTCACTTCAGTCATGTTGCATGGGGCAACTGTTTGAGGCCAGTAATCCTCTTATTGAAGTACTTCAGTGGTCTTTCCAGCTGCTGAAGGTGCCCAGTCAGATTCATCGCAAGTGTGCCGTGATACTCTCTGATGGGTCTGATGACTGATGAGTAGAGGGAACTTCCTTTGACCTACATGCAAAGACCTTGGCAATGTGTGGGAAAACATAGCATGATTTTCTAACCACTTTGTCAATGTGCTTCTGGAAGTAGAGATGACTATCCACATGTGTCCATAGATCCCTTATTATTACCTCCATATTTAGGGTGTTGGCACCTATGTGGTATTTGTATGACTGTAGCTTGAGGCCATAATTTTGACACCACATCTGTCTGATTGAGACCCTTTTTAAGGATGTCTTTGTTGCCCCAAACATCGATTATGACAACCTTTTTGCAGTCATCCACAAACTTTGCTAACCATAGCCCTCGTGTGTTTGACTGTATTTCTGAAAAGTATACACCAGACAGGAGGGGTCCCAGGACTGAGCCATGGGGTCAGCAGCTGTTACCAGCTTACAGTCCAACAGGGAGACCACAATTCTTACCTTGTGGCATCTATCTGTGCCCCAGTTGGCAATCCATCAGATGACATACGTGTTTATGCACAGGTTGTTGATTTTGTGGATACGACATGTGTGTGGGATGTTGGAAAAGGGCTTTTCAAGGTCTATGTAGGCCATGTGGAGCTCATTTAATTGATGTATGTCCTGGGTGACAGCCTTGAAAACTGTCTAGCAGGTTTAGGGACCATGATCTTCCCTTGACCAAACCAAAATGGGTATGGTTGGGTGTTTGTAGACTCCCAATAGCTCTGTTTATGAGTTCCATAATGATGGACTCCATGATCATGCAGATCAGGCTTATTAGGCTTATAAGACAATAGTTCCCATGGTCTGTGGTGCACCAACACTTGTGGAGTGTGCCAAACGTTGCTGTAACCCATTCAACAGTTTCATATCCTGTACAGAGGGTGAGTCTCAACAGACTGTTCAGGTGCAGGGTCTGTTTGTTTTGGAGTTCACATATGACACAGCCAGGGACACCATGTCATCCCATAAACACTGTGTTTTTAGGTTTGGATAGAGCTGTTTAACCATTGTATATGTGATTTCTGGCTTTTCACAATCTCCAGGTATGGTAATGGGCCCTTTTGTCAGTGAGATGGGGGTAAATATGTATGAACCTGTCTGACAAGATGTTGGCAATGTCAGTCATGTACATGTATTCATTTACACTTTGCACTGACTCAGAACTTATATGAGTTTACATTGATATTTATGACATAGCTACAGAAAGCTTCATGGTTCTCTATGGACTCTTTGGCAATATTTTTGCCAGAACATGGCTTGGATAATGTTAGGAGTGCTCATTGTTTCTTGATGATACTGATTGGAGATTTATTGATTTTCTTTGGATTTTCAATTTCTTTGAACAACTTAAGTACTTGTATTACATAGTTTGATTATGACAGGGGTCCAATATATTATATGGGTCTGTTTTCATATCACTGTGTGTGCAAGGCAGGATTGGTGAATAGTGACATGTGTCTGGAGTAAGAATTGCAACTGCCAGATATGTGTGGCCCACTGCTGTACTCAGACATGGCCTTAGTGTGTGAGCATCCTCAGTATGACCTTTCAGTATGTTGTTGACTGAAATTTGCTTTGTTTGTTTAAGTGTGTGAGCATGCCCAGTATGACCTTTCAGTATGTTGTTGACTGACATTTGCTTCGTTTGTTTAAGTGTGTGAGCATGCCCAGTATGACCTTTCAGTATGTTGTTGACTGACATTTGCTTCGTTTGTTTAAGTGTGTGAGCATGCCCAGTATGAACTTTCAGTATGTTGTTGATTGACATTTGCTAAATTTGTTTGTGTGTGAGCATGCCCACTATGGGCATATATATACTATATATGTGTGTGGAAATTCAAGTTGTTTTTTACTTCAGGGCTCACCTTTGTGTTGTACATCAACAGGCAGCACGCTGTGCCTGCAGGGCTTCCAGGAGTCAATTTTCATAGACTTACCAACATTTCTACATACAGGGGGGACAGCTATCATTTGTACATTTCTACCTGGGGGGCACACCTGATTGTTACTGTGGGTGTACATAGGATGAGGGGTACACCTGACATTTATACACATTTGCTAGGCCTGCACTCCTATGTCATGTACTCCATTTCAGTCTGTACTGTTGCCTATCATACTGGCTTGAGGCATACCACTGTACTACAGACCTTAGCTTCCAATTACATGCATATTAGTTTGTGACTTCATAGCCTATCCAACCCATATCACACTGCCTGGCCTGCTGTTATCTGTCTGCATAGGCCTGGGGGGAGGTTACTCATATCCCTCTTCAGAGAGCATGATACAACATTTGTTTGTGTTTGCATTTGTCTACAATTGTCCTACTGGCTGTGACTGTTAGGTATGTGACCCCCCAACTGGTATGTGTGAGTGACTTAAGTTGTGTCTGTGACAATGAAATGCTGTCATGGCTTAGTGGTTCAGTACTTTGACTATAGTGCACAGTATCCTGAGTTTGAGCCCTATCACTGCTTATTTTCCTGCTGGGCAGACCTGACTGGTTAAGGAACAGTAAAGCAGGTGTGAATGTGTTTACCCAACTTTGCTCGGCTTTGCCCGACGTTGCACAATGTTGCGCTGGTTAGCGCGGTGCACAGCTACACCCAATTGTATTTAAATATGCTCAGTACTGTGCTTAGCAGTGCTTTATATTGCTTAAAATAGGGCACTCACACCTCAGGTGGTGCTGCAGGGCTGCCTATGCCGGATGCACACAGTACAATCCCTATAAATGTAGGTAGTGTCAAGTTAGACATCCCTTTTACTGTATGTGCGAGTCAGAGAGAGGTGTCATTTCCAGAGTTCCTACTGAGTCAGTGTATGTGCTATGTGTTGCCTCTTTGCCAAGGCCAGGGCATACTGGGCATGCCTCCTTCTGCCTACTGGGACAGGCTCAGGTTGTTCCTCCTCCGTGTCATGCTGTGCCTGTGCAGGCCTTGGCAATGGTGGGGGGCTGTTTGGCCCTGCCCTATGCTGTTCCTGCTGCAGCTGTTTCCGCAGGATCATATTGTGTAGCATGGCACATACCATAACAATTTGGGTACATGTAGTTGGTGAGTACTGCAAGGCTCCACCAGATGTGTCCAGGTACCAGAGCCGTGACTCGAGCATCCCAAACACATGCTCAATTATGTTTCTTTGTTTGTGCGTGTGCCTCATTATGGAGTTCTTGTTCAGGTGTGTGTGCATTTTTGATGGGTGTCATCAGCCACAGCTCAAGTGCATATCCGGCATCCCCCACTCACTAGGTGACCATTAGGGATGTCCCCATTGGCAAATCTCTGGTACAGCTGCATCAGATGCCAGATGTGGGAATCGTGATAGTTTCTAGGGCAGCCAGCACAGACATTCATTATTATGCCCTGGGCATCACACACGACCTGGCAGTTGATGGAGGGGAAGCCCTTGTGGTTGATGTAGACCCTACTCCGCTCACCGGGTGGTGCTTTGATGTGTATGTGCATGCAGTCTATTGTACCCACTACCTCAGGGTATTCTACTATTTGGTGGAAAAGACGCATATTGCTGACCAATGCCTCACGGGAATTGGGGAAATATATGTGCTCATCAGCATGTGCTGACATGGCATCCAGGAACTGGTGGAGTACCCTGGATGCTGATGCCTGTGAAATCCCCATCATATCACCAGTTGGTCTCTGGAAGGTACCTGTAGCTAGTATTCTTATGCCAACACATACCTTGGTATCCACTGGGATGATTTCTCCTCTGTTGATTCTGTGTGTGAGGTGTGGCCAGCACAGCTCAACAATTTGCTGTAGGAGGTCTCTGTCCACCCTATAGTGCTTCACTATCTCCAGCTCATGTAGCCCCTGGTAGGTTACCCTGGGTCTGTACACTCTTCTCCGTCTCCTCACTGTGGGTTGCTCAGTAGCATTCACAACATCACCACCCTCAGCACCTTGCACATGTTGGTTTATGATAGCAAGAGCAGCCCCTAACATTTTGTCGGTCTTAAGATTTTTAAGCTTTCCCTGTTTGTATACTGCAGTGTTGCAGAGTTCTTGAGAAAAACAGGGGGAGAGTGCTGTTTGCAGAGTTTAAAGTGCTGGGCTGGGCTAGTCTGCTGCCTGTGTAATTGGCTGATTCTGATATATTTCACCTGGCAGCTCTGCTAGTTCTCCTTGGTTAACTTTCTACTACTGCTTTTCCTTCCTTTTGCCTTTCTGTTTCCGCCCGGGGGATAGCGCCGCTCAAACAAGTGCAAATGCGTGCACACACGCTGTGTGCATGTTTGCAAGGAGTTTCCTATCCTTTAACATTGTGCACCTTTGGTTTGAGGTTTTCATATAAGACAATTGTAGGCACGCCTCTTGCAATCCTGAGCAACTCAAAGCAAACATAAGCCACTGTGCTCCAATTAGCTTACAGCCTGTCTGACACACACCCTCATGATGTCACCTATATTCTACTCTACTACTCACCTACTCCTACTCTTACACTCTTGGGACATGACTCACATGCTGGGGAAAATTGGGATTCACTATCCTTATCCTCATTTGCATAGGATTGCCTACTAATGCATGGTTACATCTCTGACACTGAGCTCCCCCCCCCTTAGCAACCACTACTCAGTGGCCATGTTGTCTTCAGCCTGCCATTCACCTGCATGGTAGAATAAGCTTTTTAGTGAAAATGCCTATTTTTGACTTTTTTTTAATTATTTTCTTGTTTTTATAAGCGCTGCACGTTTGCGCGGTGCTGCGCTATGCTTAATCATCGGAGGTCAGGGAAAAAAGTTAGATTTTTATATTTTTAAACATTTATAAATGCCAATGGCCTTATATTTGGCCATTGGCATGCTTCCTCAACTGTATGCATCCTTTATTTGGAGCTGTCATAGCTCCGTTTAGCTATTTGCAGAACGGTACTCTGTTATCAACGGAGTACATTTCTGCAGATAACACTAATCTTCCACGGACAGGTTAGTGTTTCCTGGATCACAAATTTACCTCATTTGCATAGCTTTCTCCAGCAAATGAGGTAATTTGCATACCATGACACTGTCCGTGCAAGAGTAGTTTTAGCAGCTCTCGTGCACGCCCCTGCTGGCTGTTCCTGGATCGCACGGCAGACATATTCCCTGTTTGACATCTTACACTACTCTAAAACTCTGTGCAAGCTTTCGTAAATCTGGCCCATACTATAAAAACATGTCCATGGTCAGAAGTCTGAAAGGAAACAAACTGCTCAAGAAATATATTGTGTTCATTAATAGATCTTCTTTGTTTTTCACCTATTTCAGCCAGAGTTATGTCATACAATATGAATGTCATTTTTAAATTGCTAAGCTATATTCCTACATTAAAGTAAACGTTTTATTTTATTCTTTATCTTTCATATATTTGTAGCGGAATAAATTTCAACCTTATATTCACAATTCACAAACTCTAACAATTCCCTCTTTTTTTATAGGAAAAATATTAGGAAACAAAACCTTTAGTCTTTTTTTTTATACAAGTCAAAATGCAATTTTACACAGTTAATACAATAATATTAAGTATTACTACCAAAACTGAATGTATTTAACAACTTTTTCTTTTGCAGACCATTCTGTGAAAATATTTCATCAATAATGAGCTGTGTCTGCTTTCATTTTATTTTTTAACTTGATTAATTTATTCTTTTGCAATCACAGAATTTAATTTATAACTTAGAATTGTTCAATTTACTCTTTGTAACTGTTGAATTAACTCTTTACTTTTATTAATAATTTTATATCAAAAGATTAGAAATAGACTGATATCTATAAAAGACAAGAACTATGTGATACTGCAAGCATTTATACACTGCTGAAAATATACAGTTTCAATGTCATTTTAACCATCACATTTCTAAACTGCCCATACACTTTAGTTGATAGTGAAGTATACACTGAAGAATGCTATTTACATATTAGTCCATTAGCTGTATGAATACAATATTTTAATATAACTTTTTTTAACTGAGATAACCAATACTGATACAGATAAAATGGTGGTCCAAAAACCAGTAATAAGACTCCAACTTAAAACCAGTGATAATATTACAACTTGACAAATTACTTTTGAACTTATTACAGCATATCCTGTATAGTATGTATTTATACAGACTGCTGGTTATTCATGCATTTCAATCTAGTAGGCATCCTGGAACCATTTTTTTCTCTACACATATTCATTACTAGACATTAATTTAATTTGTACTGAATTCTTCTGCATTTGTACATACAAAGGCTATTATTTGTACTGAATTATTCTGCATTTGTACATACAAAGACTGTAAAGCACATTTAGTCTAATCTTACAAATTTAATAACATTAATATTAATCAAAATCTTGGAAAATGTTTATGTCTCTTTAGAAATGCCTAGTGGAATTGGCACCAAAGACATACATCTTGTTATTTTAAACTACATACTCGGCAATTAGAAACATTTGTGCTTTTTTATACCAACATTGTTTTGCCAAAAACATATTAAAAATAGTGACCAGTCTTGCTATTAGAAACATTTATGCTTTTTGCATATCTTTATTCTCTCTTATATAGCTTTAATAAAGCAATTTTAAACCCATCTCTTGTATAGCTTTGCAGTTTAACGTGTTGCAAATACAATTTAATACTAAACAATACAATAATAACTAGCATAAAATATCTTGGACTTTCAGATTTAATCTGTTTACCAGTGTTTCTTATGCACTAATACCTGTTTTTCCTTCCCCCCTAAAAGAGTATTGTCCATAAGGAATGAAATATTATTTCTTCTTGTAGCTCTATTTCAGACCCTTGTGTAGTACTGCTTATACAGTCAGTGTAAAACTGAGATAGTGCCCCTCCCCCTGTAGTATATTGCAGTATTGTTTATTTGCGTTATGCTGTGAGAATAGAATGTATACCAGCCCAATACTTTGGTTATACATTTACTTTATTAGGTTACTAACAAACTATGGACTTTTATCTGATTTGATAATTTTTATAAAGCTTTTGCTGTTTACTGCTACTAGTAGGTATTTATACCCTCCTGCATAATTTATTTGAACTGTATGTATATTATGGTCCATTTGCTGGCTGTACTTGATGTAACTGAATTTTTTACTTTTAACATTTACTTGCAAACAGATTATTAAGAACATGTTTGCACAATTGTGACATTTTATTACAAATACCAAATAGTGCTACATGTAAACATTTAACAATTGTATTTTAATAGCAATAATAGTTTAGAAAAATATAAGCCACTTGTCTGGCAATCAGTCTTGTTTTTGATCTTGTTTTTACATTTCTTGTAACTATTTATCCAGTCTGAGAAGGTCTGAGTTCACATCTTATACTCTATAAACTATAGTTAACTTTTTTAGCATTGTTCTTTAAATTATCTTTTAATACACTTACAGTTTGAAATTAGAATGTAGTTGTAAAACATTTGAAATATAATAAGTATTTGTGATTTGTATAACTATGCATTTATACTACATAAATATTTATATTTGCTGTTGTTTGCCTTTTATTCTTGTGCATTGTACTTCAGATAAAAAGAAAATACATGCATGTCAGTCTTGTGACTTGTGTACCTTTTGACAATGCTATTAGAATAGCAGTTATATGGTCTACTTTACTGTACTACTGATAAATGTCTTGCTTTAACTGAATGAAAGTTTTAAATATTTGAGAATGATTTGTCCAGATTCTGCCATCCTACTATGTATGCTTAACCATTTTCAAAACACAAACATATTATAAAATATATTTATTTTGCACACATTAGCTGTGTATGCAGGAAGTCAGTCTCTGTCAGTTCAGCTAATTTATTTTCTTTATCCTGTAACTGCTGTTGAAGAGTTTCTTGTAATATTGCATGGTCTTTCTGATATTTTTCAGTAACCTGTTCTGCTGAATCTAAAACTCATATGCACTTTTGAAAAGATGTATGTATAACTTATCTAAGCTTCCTGAACTCATTGTGTCTGTCTTTTAGAAGTTTATTAAATTCTTTTGTAACAAAATGTACTAGAGGTTCTGTCAGTAACTGATTTAACTGTTGCTGCAATTCTGAAATAAACCTTTTACATCTGGTGACAGAACATAACTGTCTAATATCTGAATATAATGTCAGCATATTAACTTTTCTTAGTTCTTTACCATTAATTTTTTGTCTGTACAGTCTATCCTTTGAATAGTGACATGCACTGTATTTTTATGACATTGTACACATAATAAACATTTTTTTATACCACACATGATTTTGTTTCAGATACCAGTCAAATATTGTAATTCATTTGCATAATGCTTTACTATTAACTTGCCCTAATAAGGTTTTACATTTGCTAATATGCTCTATATACATTTCATTCTGTTTTTATTATTATTACCTCTATGGCATTCATACTGTATGTAACACAGGAACATTTTCTTACCAGTCAACAGAGAGGCAGATGGCAAGGCTGCTTTACTGTAGATAGTTGAAAAGTCTCTGTAGTCACTTGTGAAGGTGGTACAGCAAAACTGACAATTTCAGTCTTGCAACTTTGTATTGTATCTTTTTTTGAGAATTTATGGCACTGCTCACCTTCCTGCACTGCAGTCTCACTCCGGATTCAGACATCTGAGAAACTGTATTGCTACAAACTGTAGAAAACTGAAGTACTTCAGATAAACTTTAGTTACTGTGCTTTTACAGGAGTGACCTTATACAAGGCATTACCCACTCCACCTGTTTTTGGATACAGGCTAGGAATGTTCATTAGGGTCACTATTGAAAATTTTATTTTATGTGTGTGCTGCTTTTATGCTGTATTGGAATTTGCTGGACTGGACTTAAAGTCTTCTTAAGACACAAAGTCTTGTTGGCTGTTTACTGCTGAAATCCAAGTCTAATTATCACAGTCTGTTAACCACAGAAATTTGCAGCATATACACTGATGCAGCATCTGACTTTAAGAGCAGTAACCAATAAATAGCTTTTTATAAACAAACCATACATACTCTTCTGTTAGTTTATAGCATATATTTACAAAGTTTTTCTCACAAACAGTATAGATGATGACTTTCCTTTCTCCATACAATACCTCGAAACAAGTGTGTTTCTACCAAAATACCTTTAACATGTCTGAATTAATACAGTTATATACAGTTCTAGTCATGCACATAGATTTTGTTTTTTCCTCTTGGTAGACTTTTCTATTGTCCTTTTGTGATTTACTTGTAATCACTTTTGCTGATGTGAGGTTGCCATTAACAGACATCTGAAAAGAAACATCCGTACAAGCTGGTCTGCTGCTGTTCCTGTCTGTTAATGGATATTTGTAAACTATTCTGCAAACATGAGAAAAGCATATAATATTTGCTTTTCAAAATTGCTTTTCTAGGCTTTTTTCTGATGATTCTATAAAAAGCCACGTGCATTTATCTATGAGGAATTACGTCAAGCTTTTCTTAATACTGTGGCAAACATGTATCTTGAGAAAAACACATACTATAAAAACATGTCCATTGTCAAAAGTCTGAAAGGAAACAAACTGCTCAGGAAATATATTGTGTTCATTAACAGATCTTCTTTGTTTTTCACTTATTTCAGCCAGAACTTTTTCATACAATATGAATGCCATTTTTAAATTGCTAAGCTATATTCCTACATTAAAGCAAACTTTTTATTTTATTCTTTATCTTTATTGAATTAATTTCAACCTTATATTCACAATTCACAAACTCTAACAGAAATAAAATACAAATCTTGATACTTGCCTTGAGCAACCAAAAAGCTGTTCATAATATAACAGAAAGAGTAAATAGTTGCTTCATCTAGAAGTCTCTCTGAACTATTTTTTTTGGAGCAATGAAAGAGAGCAATAATTGTGAGATGCCTAACCAAGCATAAATTAAAAAGTCATTGTGTTAAATAGAGTTAAGACTTTGTAAACTAAAAGAATGAAAAATAAGGGAAAATGTGGAAAGCATGAAAGGGCTACAGAACATCTTAGAGCATTCAAACAAAATTAAGCCTAAAGACAAGAAATTGGTTTGGGTAGAACTGAAAAAGATTGTAAGTACATTGGAGAAAAAGAGCAAGTGAACTGGTACCTGAATTTCCCAGACAAAGTAGAACCTGTTTTAGATTATGTTTTTTTCACAACTCTTTGCCCATACTGCCAATCAATTATCAATCCCCTCATTGGTCAAATAATCCATTAATTCCCCCACCACTGTCATAAGGTTTGACTTAGAGAGCTTATCAGTCAAACAAACATCAGGGTAGTTTAGGAATTTTTTTCTTCCAAGTCCTACTTGCACACATTTGGTGAGGTGCTAGGAAGGGACATTCAATGAGCTGTCCTTGAGATGTCCTCTTACTTCTACAAGGGATGTTTCCTCCAAGAAACCTTATCCCTCAATATGCAGCATACATGGTGGTTTTCATGGTCTCCACAAGGGAAATTGCACTGTCCATTGTGCTCCCTGAGTGTATACAAACCCCTCACACTTTAGTGAGATAGGGGAGCAAACCATACTCCTTCACTCCTGCCCCTCTCTGTCTGAGTCATCCAATGCCAGGGCACTAATCAAACAAGGGTCACCTGGGTTGCAGCCAGAGCTTCATCCCTCTGTGCCACAGAGCCAGACTACAAATTTCAGAATATAACAGACATTGTGATTACAGAGTGAGAATTAAGAAATGTGCCAAGAGTAGCAAACTGCTAATGACATGGTCCTTAGTTTAAAAATAAAGGCTATGAGTATGAAAGTTAAAAGTATGTTACTAAAGACACAACTCACAGAGTCTGAGAACAAAGCCGAGAACTGCGCATAAACTCTTGCTTGCAACAATGAAGTGGCCACTTCCTTAATGTAAAAGCAGACATTTTATTCCAGCTTACATAACAGAAGAAAACTGAAAGCATAAATAAAGAGTTGGTACTTACTGGTGAAGAACTTGAAATCAGACTGCTGAAAGAAGTCAGCAACATAAAGCTATACAAAAACTGGTACTGTAATATTAAAGTCCATTAAAGTATTTAGAGTCTACATACATGATCTAGAAGAAAGATGTAAAAGGAATGGAAGCCTTGTTACTACACTGCAGAAAGTAAGAGGCATAGAATTAAATACATTCACCAAGCAAATTCAAGCGCTGAAAAGAGCAATAAGTACACTTCTGTGACACATCTATGTAAGGAAGAGGATCTTATGAGCTAGAAGATAGAAGCTCTTACTAAACACCTAGCATGAAAACAGAACAGCAACAATATTCTTGAACTGTACACTATATAGACAGCTAAACAAAAAGATACCATAAGACAATATAATAGTGAGCCAAAAGTAATTCTGGTGCATCCTCAAATAACTTCTGCTATCTAAGACCTAGAGAGCCATCGAGTAATGATTAGCAATCACGGAAGACCTAAAATGAGTTCAGCCATGAAATATCCCAGCTTCCTGAGAAGAACTGACATGTGACAGAGCTGGCCAATGCACTGGCTGATCAGATGAACTACTTGACCTATGCTAAGCTACATTAACAGAGAAACTCATATATTTAAACAGTATTCAAACTGACTCTAATCCAAGACTGTCTGAAATTAAATATGCAAGGAATATATAGTAGCCTGGGAAGGACACAGCTAGTTAATATGTTACTTAGCAGTATCCTCAGAGCAACACTCCACCAAGTGTCAGAGTAGAACTTTGCTGTTCCTCAATCTATTGGGATACATCTATACCAAGGAATTTATCAATAAGAAAATCAGTGTTCTAAACCTACTGGAAGAGAAGTCTGCTGATCTTAATGTCTAAATATTCACTAGAGGTTGTTAGCAACTTGGTGAAGTAAATAGGAAACATGCACATGCAAATAAAAGAAATACAGCTACATCTAAAAGAAATACAACACAGGATTCAAGAACTGGAGGTCACTGTCAAGTATTCTTAATATATAATTGATGCCTTTGAGATGGAGAAAGAAGAACTAACCAAACTGGTGCACCAGAAAGAAGTTCCTAGTTTAAAATGCTTTGAGGAGTCCAAATGAGGGAAAGAAAATGGGTTGCAAGCCCCAGACAAGCAAATTAACAGGTAGGAAGGTGAAAGGGATGCCACAAGTGTTGTTTCCTCCTGCATGTAGGAAAAGGTTAATTCCTTTTGTCATAAAGTCATCTTTTGCAATGTCTAGAGGACATTCAAGTGATGAGCCCACAACAAACTTGCTAGAACACAATCCATAACATTCTTAAAAAATTCAGCCTTGCTGGAAGAATGCATGGTCATAGTCCAGATGTCATCTAATGTACCAGAAAGGGATAATCAGGTGGATAGTAAATGAAGAACTTCTAAGTCTTCTTTTAGAGGTAAAACTGGAAAATGGCCATCCATAGACACTACAGAAGAATCCATGCCAACAAAACTGTTTATAAACTGAATGGACTGAAATGTTATCCCTGATCTAAATTTTGACATTTCATAAGATATTGTCGCAAGTTGTTACACTTTATAAATAGTGTGGTGTAGAAAACCTAATGTTAACCAACTGTTGCTGCTGTATAGGCATACCATATTTAGTGCCATACAAAAATAGGCTCAGTACTGTTATTTCTAAGTGTAAGTCACCATACTGCTAATCTGTATAGAAAGTAAGGCAAGTGTTCCTTTTCAGAATAATGGTACAAATCTTTTTGGGTTTAGGGTGGTAAACTATGTGCCAGATCACATGTGGGAAGGAAAAAGAATTCCAGTCAAGACATGGGTCCCACACTTGGGATTGGCAGACCCACAAGAGTGATCCCTCATCTTATATGGGAGCGGTTATATGATATAATGTCCTCCTAGAAGCAGCTGTGTGGTACAGTGGCCTGTTCATACTTTCATACTTTCACAGATTCATGGGTAAGTACAAGGCTATGTGCCCGGGTAAGTCATTTTAAACTTAGCCAATTCCCCTTTTTATTCTCAAAATAACCAATCCCATTTGGTTATAGATTAACCTTATCCAGCCCATGGTCAGTGGGATTATTGCATAGATAATTTGAGGGGACCCATGCATGGGATAAAGCATTTAGGAGCTGTCAATGTCCATTAGTAGTATGGAAGGCAGTCCTGAGGTAAATTTTCTGTATCCCATCCATAGATCTAAGATGCTTTTGAATATGGACAGAGATGAACTTTGTTTTATGTGGATGGGTTGTTTGTCCCAAAGCAGTGGTATCCTTTACGAGATATTCCCATCACTCCAGACTGTTCTGTTGATGTTGTAGAAGAAGTTTAGATCCCTAGACCAAGTATTCCTGATGCCATTTGACTTGCTGATGCACAGTGAATCCATCAGCAATGGATCAGAGGATGCCTTGTATGCCAGAAACAGGTCACCTCTTTGCAGTCTGGGGGATACTGAGTATAGTGATAGGACTTATTATTGGCCCATGCAGGGCATGCTGTTTAGGCCTTGTATCTTTTTAATAAGGTATCTCTGTGGGCATTCCAGTTGTTGGATGTGTCTGGACAGATACATGCCAAAGGAGGCATTATATTCAACAACTGGCCTAATGAGGGCTGAGTAAGTGGAGATAATGACATCCCTAGATCTAGACACAACCCCTGTGTTTATAAGCTGACAATATAGAAGGAGTTTCTTACAACAATAGAAACATGCGTTTCAAAATTAGGTCACTGTTCACATAAGTTCCCAAATCTTGAAATGGGTCAACTATTAGGGGTGTATTATCAATGCAGTAGGTCTCTGGGGTAGATGACTTCCCAAAGGATATAATAATGCATTTTTTGGCATTTAGTTTCAGTCCATGATTTTGGCACTAGTTATTTATTTGGGGCAAACCTTCCTGGAGGATGGCAAAGTCATTTGAGAATTCAGTGACTGCTCCTAGTTTGCAGTCATCTGCAAACTTAGTTAGTCAGAGCCTTTTGGAACTAGGTTTTACTTAAGAAAAGTAGATGCCAAACAGGAGATGTCCCCACTAGGGACGGCTTGCACCTGTCATCCCTGGGCTTTCAGATATTGGCAAAGGCTCTTGCCACCCCCATAGTGCCTTTTTTAGGCAAGGCTCAAAAGATAGACCCACTTCCATAGGTATCACAAGGGATAAGAAACTAAGAGTAATGCTACTCAACGCCAGAAGTCTAAACCTCAAGATGCACACACTCAAAACTTTCCTTAGCATGGAGAACATCGATATCTGTGCAGTAACAGAAACCTGGTTCAAGGCTCCAAAGAGGACCCCAGCACTACCAGGTTATACCTCATACCATGCTTTTCGGCCCCAAAACTCGGACCGAACCACAAAAGGAGAGGGAGTATCAATATTCGTCAAAGATTCCCACACCTCCAGGTTGGTGGCACAGCACGAAGCATCGGAGACTATCCATGTGCAACTAACAGTGGGTAAAACTGCCTTCCAGTTTATAGCCTGTTACAGACCACCCTCCCAACCCAGGAACCCCACTCGGCCTTCCTGAGAACACTGGAAAATATGAAGGTCTCTCCAAACACCATTATATTGGGCGACTTCAACTACCCAAACATAGACTGGGATCATTACTCTAGCTCCAACACCCTAGCCCAAAGGTTCCTAGAATTTATAAACTCAAATGCTATGGAACAACTGGTGACCACTCCCACAAGAGGGGAAAACATACTGGACCTGATCATCACCATCATGGGGACTGCTCCAGACCAGCAGTGTATCCCTCACTGGTAAGATCAGACCATAAATTAATCTCACTGGATAGCCACATCCCGACCCCACCCCCTGCCCAGAAAACCACAGTGAAAAACTTCTCTAAATCAAACTTCACACTACTCAAAACCAAGCTGGAATCCTTCAAAGCCCCTGGGCCTGTGGATAATACGGCCCAGACCGCAGAATCCTTTATAAACGCATTCTATGAGCACCTTCAGAAATGCATGGATCATGCAATCCAAAATAAAACTAAGACCCAATCCCCCAAAGGCAGGCATCCTCTATGGTGGACCCCAGCCATAAACAAACTATACAATAGAAGAAGGAAGTTACTACATGATAGAGCAAAATCCCAAAAAGGGATGGCACCTCTGATCAGTATTAGCAAAAAACTACGGGCACTCATAAAATCACTGAAGGCTAGCTTCGAGAGAAAAACTGCACAGGACACTAAAAATAATCACAAAGCTTTCTTTAATTATGTTAGGAACCTGGGTGGAAATTCCCAGATATGCTCAGAATTAGTCCAAAATGACAAAAAATACACCGAACCCACAGACATTGCCAACATCCTAGCCGACAGGTTCAGCGCAAACTTCTCCCCTCCCCACCAAAAGAGCAAATATCTATTCCAGCAGAGTGCTGCCCCCCTGACATCTCAAATGCTCAGGTAAAAACCACCCTCTCCAAAGCAAAAAACACAGCATCAATGGGACCAGATGGTGTCCCGGGCTGCGTCCTACATGAACTCCAAGATGAACTGAACCCAAACTTAAAGCTACTGTTCAGTCTCAGCCTTACTACAGGATATGTACCCAAAGAGTGGCATACAGCAACAGTGGTCCCTCTCCACAAAGGTGGAGCCTCAACAGATCCTGGGAACTATCGCCCCATAAGCCTGACTAGCTTAGTCTGCAAAGCTATGGAAAGGATCATCATGGAACTCATAAATAAAGATATTGGGGACCTACAGACACTGGATCCTACCCAGTTCGGCTTTGTTAAGGGCAGATCCTGCCTCTTAAACCTGGTCAATTTCTTTGAAACAGTCACCAAGGCCATTGACGAAGGGAAGGTGGTCTACACAGCCTACCTGGACCTCGCAAAAGCCTTCGATACAATATCCCACTCGGGCATCATAGATAAGCTATCCAGCTTAAATATAAACCCCTATGTCACTAGATGGGTTGCAAACTGGCTCAAGGACAGAACCCACATGGTTAGAATTGCTGGAGCCATGTCAGACTCCAAACCAGTTATGAGTGGCGTCGCTCAGGGCTCAGTCCTGGGTTGTTCGGTATATATTTCTTGGAGGTACAGGCCAACACGGAAGGACTGTGGCTGACCAAGTTCGCAGATGACTGCAAACTGGGTGCCATAATCAACTCTCCAGCTGACACAAGCATCTTCCAAAAGGGTCTCATAGAAACAGACAATTGGTGCCAGAGCCATGGCCTCAAGCTAAACGCCAAAAAGTGTATAGTCATCCCATTTGGCAAAAACAAAGTGCCCACAAATTACCACATAGGTGGTAATCCATTAAGTAAGGAAGAAGTAATTAGGGACCTGGGGACCCAAGTTGATAGTAATCTCTCATTTGACAACCACGTGGCCAAAGTGGTTAGAAAAACATTCTATATAGCCCACCTAATCATGAAGGGATTCACATCTAGATCAGGGGAGGTCATTGTGCCTCTTTACCCATCCCTCATCAGGCCCATAATTGAGTACAATGCCCCCTTTGGGATGTACCTTACCAGACACCTGCAGCAACTAGAAAGACCCCAAAAATACCTCACCAAGAGGATCAAAGGGCTCAAACAGATGCCATATGCTGCCCGGTTGAAAAAACTCCAGCTCTACTCGGATGCTTAAAGCCTGATTAGAGGCGATCTGTGCCTGACATATAAAGCCATGTCCAACCCGGAATTAATGGGCATGCTGCACCTTAGAAAACCCAAATCCCATCGAGCTACGCGCTCGAGGGACTTGAACCTCAGCACAGAAATAAATAGGACATGCTGGAGGGACAGATTCATAACCCAGAGGCTCCCTTCACTCTGGAATAAAATCCCAGTCCAGATTAGGCAGAGTCCTTCACTGACTCTCTTCAGGAGGAATCTGGATGAGTGGATGGAAGATCGTAGATTTACCCCAGGTATCACTTCTGTGTCACTGTTAGACACTGGCACAGTAAACTAAACCTCGAAAAAGGGCATAGTAAAATTCATTTAAATGAGTGGCGAAAGCCAAACACACTCTGGCTAGGCTTACAAATGCCCTAGGGCAGATAGCCTAGTATGAACCTATGAACCTATGAACCAGTACAGAAATATGGGGACTACACTACTGACTGAGTTCTTTGTGGTGGTAACTTTTTCTATTTTGGTTATTTGCACCCTATCTTTGAGCCAGTTGGCAATCCAGCAAGTAACACAAGGTTTTATTCCCATTTTATTTATTTAGATTTTCTACTATGCATGAGTGGACAATTGTGTCAAAAGCTTTGGTAAGGCCGAGGTATGAAGTCTGTACCGTTTTGCCTTCATCCATTGCATTGGTGACCTTTTAAAGATATCCAACTGTGTTTTTGTGAAAGGAATTACTGCATACATTCCATGAGTGGAGGATAACATGTCTTGTTTTATGCACAAGGACAAGACACAGAGAAAATGAGAATCAGGAATCTACAAGGAGAAGGGTAGGAGAGGACCTCTTCCCATAAGGACAGAGAATGTACTGTACCAGAAGGTGCATTGTGGGTCTAAAAGAGAAACTAACCTTGAGCCTAGAAATGAAATTCCAAGCCATGCAAAATTTCCAGGAAGTTAAAGAAAAGTAGAAATTTGGGAGAAGGGACTGTAATACTGAAGAGGTCAAGTGCAACTCTGGGAAGTTACCTCTGTTAGCCAGAATAATATTCCTGAAAGTAAAACATGCAAACTGATTTATTTGGTTACTTGTAATATTTGAACTAGTGCAAAGACTGAATGGAAAACCATGCCAATATATGAAGAGGTTTTACTACACAGCCTTGGTATTTGCTTTATATTGTTTCATCAGAAGAGTGATGTACACAGACTTGGGGCAGGATTCACGAAGCCTCCGTGTAAGAGTTATAACTCATACACGGAGGCTGCAGTTAAACGGAGTGATGTCAGCATGCTTTGCATATTCATGAGAGCATGCTGAATCACACCTAAGGCTAACACGGTCCGTGTAAGACAGTAGGGGGCGTGTCCGTAGGCCGAGCCCTGTAAGCGGACACGCCCCCAGAAGAGGAAAAGTGCCCAAAGTAAACACCCACGACAGAGTCCACGGAAATGTGAATAAACACAACACAACACATGCCCCCACAGACTATGAACAGAAAACATATAAATAAACATGTTATATATTTTTTTAAATTGTAAAAAAGTTTAACCGTGAGTGCGCTCGTTTGCGCGGGCGTGCCCGTAGCGCAGCTACAGTTAGCAGTCAGTGGGAAAGCATATAAGAACTAAATATGCAAAGTAAGCCAGGAAGCAATAGCGTAGCGGTAGAGATGTTGGCTGAAGAGCAGGCATTCATGGTTCGAGCCCCCACAACACCAATTTTTATTTTTAGCAAAATAAGCACGAAACAAGTCCCTGACAAATATGTACACATAAAACCACATTTTATGTAAAATGTAATGAAATAGCCCATTTATATTGAAGAAATGTGAGGTAACAAAAGAATAAAAAATGCCAGATGTGCCCATAGCTGAGCTACAGTTTAACAGGGTGAGTGCATCTGCCCGTACGTGAGCAGTGGTTTAACTGGTGCAAAATGAGTGCCTGTAGCTGAGCAGTGGTTTAACATGCTGAATTTAAGTGCCCCTAGCTCAGCTGAGCGTAATATGCGTGCCGATAGCCAAATGAGGCTTAAACCAGCGTACCCCGTTTGCGCGGAGCTGCGCACCGTGCAAACAAGCTAACCGACGGGCAACGTTGAGCAAGCCGTATCAAAACTGCCTTTACACAGACACACCCCTCAGCATGTCTAGACAGTCATGAAAAATAAAAAGCAGTGGCCAGGTTCGAACCCAGGATACTATACACCATAGTCAAGGTACCAAACCACTAAGCCATGACAGCAGTACCTAGAAATGCAATAATAGCTAATATATAGGAATGAATACAAACTGGAGCATGACAATGCAGGTTTACTGAAGTTGATACAATTCCAAAATGGCCAATCACAGATATGTGTGGGAAAAACGGACTATATAAGCCCCATAGGTGGGAATACACAGCATAAACGATTGTAGAACTGAACTGCAGGCAGAATGACAGGAGTAGGAGAGGGTAGTTGCTTTCGAGCACAGAGGTGGGGCGTTGAGGAGTCCAGGTACATGGTCTGGCTCCTAGTCCACAATCATGAGGCCCAACTCATGCAGGGCCAGGTCCTCTGGGGAGCATACAGGGCTGAGGCGTGGGACCGGTTGGCTCATGATCTCACCAGTGCCACAGGGATTCCAAGGACTGGTGAGCAGGTCCGTCACCACCATGCGGACCTGAAGAGATGCAAGCAGGACCAACTGAACCTTTGGATCCAGGAGGCCCGGCAAATGCCCAACGCCCACTACTGAGTAAGTTACATTTAATTATGTATGTAAGAAATTAAACTAGCTGATATTATGGAGATGTGTATTCCAATATTACTTCATTTATATTACAGCTGCAGGTGTCCGTTCTGCGAACCGCAGAGCCTATGGCGATAGGCTGGTGCGGTTGCGCCACCAGGCAGGTCAGTAATCCACTACCAGTAACTGTAAAGAAATATAAAAGTATGACAGTCAGCAAAAGAGTGCAGTGTAGTCACTAAGGAATAAAATGTGCAAGTAACAGTGTGAAAGTGTCTGCAAGTATTGCTTGATTACAAAAGTGTGTTTCAGCCTGTAAGTTAAACCGAAAAATGAAAATGTCTGACATAAATTCTGAAATAAAAATGCCCCACCTGTAAGAAAATAGTACACAACCTGCAGCAGGCTGAAAAGTATAGCTGCAGAAGATGATGAAATCACATGTGTGAAATATATCCCTGTTGAAATACTGAAACATGACAGAAGTGAGACTGCTGGAAAGGATTGTAATAACTACAGGTAAAACATGTCAATAAAGCCTAGAAGTAAGTACCATCCTGAATAGTAAAATGAAAGCAAGTGAGAGAGTGTGAGAAAGTGTCATGAATCCAGCAATACAGTAGTAATAACCCCTGAATAAAGTATACTGCAGTCAAGACAGAATGAAATGCATGTGAGAATCAAAACCAAACAGCGAAATCTGTTCAAAGTGTTGCTGCATCTGGAATGTGTATCCCAAAATCTGGATATGTTGCTCTCAGTCTGCAATATGCAGATAGGATGATTGTCTGATATACCAAACATCCACACTTGTCTACAGCTATATAAAGCAAATGTAGCAGGATGATGTAGCTGAACAAAGCTAGATATGAATGTGTATGAAGAACAATAAAATGTATATTGATGTTGCAGTAACAGTCCTATCACCAAGTTGAAATAGTTATCATATAGGAAACTGTAGTTAGAACAGTAGTGTGTATATATCTGTAGCTATTAGAAATGTACAGCATATGTATTGGTATTTGAAGGTGTTAATATTATTTTCTTCACCCCACCCTATAACCACATATAACCCATTCCACGTGAAAATGGTATGTGCAATCACAATTAACACCCCTGGACGTTTGTCCTGTTGGGTCATATATATTTGCATGTCCGTTGATGCATCTGCCCTGTTCATACATCCAAACCTGATGGCCTGTTGCCATCAATTAACCCTGCATGTTGTTGGACTGTGTATTGCTGTTCAAATTATGCATGTGTTATGCACGCTGTTCAATGGTGTGAATATCTGGGTGTTTGGTTAATGGGAATACTAATGCATGCTGTTACAACTAATTGTGAATGGTATTATATGTCACTAACCCAAACTGTCATGACATAATGCAAAACATAGGACGACAGGGAAGGCGGGTTCCAGCGGACCCACCTCTCCCACCTCAGCTGGCGAGTGCACCTGGCACTAGTGCCGAGTCTGGACCCTCCTCCGGTGGCCCTGTGCCACCTGCGGGTGGAAGCGCTGCAGGGGATGGGGCTCACCCCCCCTCTGCAAGTGTGGCTGGAGGAGAACCACCACTCACCCTCCGTAGCGTCCGGACTGTGGTGCGTAGGGAGATTCGGGACTCTGTTCTCGAGCCCCTATGCCAGCTTGAGGCATGGGTGGCACAACTAACGGGCATGCCTGTTGCCCGGCCTACACAGCCCCCAGCACAGCCCCATCCTGGGCAGTGAAGGAACAGTGGCAACTGCCTATGGGTGGGGATATCAGTTCCACTGTTGCCATCTGTGGGCTCATGGGCTCTGGATATCCAAACCTCCGTCCCGTCAATTGTGTAACCCCCCCACATGTGTCATACACCGCCCCTGTATGCGTCTTGTTTGTCTTGTCTGTTTACCTACCCAACCTACCTCCCCAGCTGTACCGACTTCCTTCACCTGACATACCACTCTCACCTGAAAAAAAAAAAGGGCACTCTGTACCCACAAAAAATTACGCCCCATACATAGCTGCCCATTCCGCACACATGTCTGCTGGACATGGAATCTATCAATTACAATTGGCTGTACAACAAGTATTATTGTTGTCCTGACACCTCTCTCAGGGGTGGAAGGTTTCAAATGTCACACCAAATTACATACATATGCACAGCTGTTGCTGATGAAGAAATGGGCAGCTATGGGCCTTACCTACATCCCTCCTGCAAATCCCAAGCTTGTTTCCCTACTGTCTTACCCTCTTTGTGACCCCTTTTTCACCACTTTCCTGTCTCCCCATTTTCATTTCTTTCAAAGAAAATAGCGCGGGTGTGCGCCAGAGTAAGCACTGTTAAGCGGTTGTAAGCGTGTGTGCGCGGAGCTAACCGCCAGTGCGCATGCGTGAGCTCCGCGCAAACCAGCGCTAACCCGGTTACAACTGCTTAAAAGTGCCTTAGTCACTTTGATTGACAGGTCCTGTACTCAGTTCAAAAGCAAAATAAAATCCCACTGTCAGTCCCGAACCCAGGACCTTGGAAACACTAGTCTGTATGACCTACCACTAAGCCATGACTCTTATACAAGAACATTGTGCTAAAATAAATATAACATGTAATAGTAGGGATGAATGTAAAGGGAATATAGGATGTGTAGTACCCAAAGCATGTCATGTAGAATTACTGTCAAAACTACTGGATTCCCATAATAGTAGTGTGTGAACACAAACAGCCATGCTAGTTGGTAGCTTGTAGGTAATAATGTCAGTTAAAGTACATATATAAATGTATGTATATGTACATATATATATATATATATATATATATATATATATATATATATATATATATATATATATATAGTTGTAGGAGTCATTGTGCATACACACTTACTACAGGGAACATGAGAGAGGAATGGAGAAATGTGAATCTACAACACAGCCTGAATCATGAGAGAGATACTAACCTTTACACTCACAGAACACTGTCCACAGCATACCAGCATGGTCCCCGCCCTTACAATCTGAAAGGGCAACGCCTATCCCACATACCCTTTTATAGCACTGACCTGAAATCACAGTGAGAACTGCAATCAGTACACAACTGGCTGTATGCAATTAGCAAATGCTGGCTTACAATTGGTGCAGAGGCCATCACATGGACCTATGCAGATACCTACAAAAGCATCCAGTACTAACACTCCACACATGCAATACATTCATTGCACTGTCTGGAAGCAGACAGAGGGAGAGAGAAAAGTGAGAGAGAGAGAGAGAGAGAACAAAAAAAAAATTATACACTGTGACTCTGTGACCCTAAGCTGTCAGCAGTGACAGTAGCAGCAGCAAGCAGAAGCAGTGGTAATGCAACCAGCTGCGACAAACACAGGTAATGCAAAGTAGCAGGTTAATAGTGTGCATACTGTGAACCCTCCAAATGTGTCATAGGTCTGTATCTATAGGTATGTCCATGTGATATGTTGTGTGTACGTAGTTCCACCAAAAGGGGATGACCATACATTACATGTCAATCAGTCTTAGGCCATGATCCTGGCAGCAGTTGTCTGTGCGTTGCCCCAGCAATGGCTGTAGTGACTGCTTTGAAAGGTCAGCCAGGTTCAAAAGGCAGGATCAGCCCATCACAAAGGCACACTGGCTGGGAACAAGTGTCTGCAGGTACCCGATATCACTGCATATGCATCCCATACTGCATAATTCCATAGCTTAGCAGACCAGGCCGGTTATGCATATGATGTGGTAGTTCCCAGGGTCAGTCGAGGTGCCTCCTTAGTGGTGTGGGACCACTGTCGCTGTATGCCACTGTCCAGGTACATATCCTGTAGTATGGCCAAGATAAATTATCAGTGTTATATGCGGTTGTATGTCCTCTCGGAGTGCAGGTAGCACACATCCAGGGATACCATGAGGTCACAGTGATGCTGTGTGTTCTGCTCTGCTGAGGGCGGCCCTCACCTGGACATGTGAGATGATAGGGAGGTTACATACAGCTGTGATAAATATTTCAACTGGTGGGGAGAAGGAGGGGGGATACGTGCACCGAACCTGTCTGCAAGACTGTTGCCAATATCCGTGTGTTTGGTGAATGTTAAGTAGGTGTGTATTAACACAGAGCATATCTGAGGCATGTGGTCCATATGTGTAACATAACTGAAGAAGGCCTTGTGGTCATCCATAGTGTTTGTGGCCATTTCCTCCCAGAGTAGGCCGTGGCCATTGTTATGATGGACCGTAGCGTAGTACCAGTGCTGACCACAGATGCCTTCCCTTAATGTGAATGTGCTCTGTCCTGCAGTAGCCTCCTGCTATTGTTATACAATCTGCCTCTGTCTGGGGTCCACCGGACAGGATGCCTAACCTTTGTGCATAGGGTCTGGGTTAGAAATGTGTGTGCAAGTTCCATGCAATCTGTGGCATGTCCGTGGTAAGCATTTGCAAAGGGGTCAGCAGTGTGGGTTGTGGCTTCCACTGGCCCAGTGTGCTGCATGGATACCATCTCAGTCCCAGCAAGTGAATAACTGTCTAATCACATACATATCAAAGTAGTCTACTGTGCTGGTGGTGGTGGTGGGATATGTATATCCAGGCCGAGTAACTTCTGTCCACATCACAGTAGTGGATGGCGTCCCACATACAGTACCTTGGGATGAACCCCCAGAGTGAGGTTGTGCATTGGACCTGTCAGTGTGTGCTGACCGATGGGGCATGCTACTATGTTGTGTGGAATGTGGCAGGTATTGTTGCACAGGTGTTGGCTGAGCACTGATATCTGGCCATGTACCTGTGTATCCACCACGACACACACACATGCAACATATGGGAGTAGTAGTATATCACTACACATGAGTATCATGTATAGTATGTGTGCCATATATTGCTGACATAGTCTGCTGATATCCTGTTTGTGTTCTCTTCCAGGGAGATGGCGCGTCAGCGTAATCCCACCTACTCTGCAGCGGAAGATGAGGAGATCCACCAGAGCCTGGTGCGGGAGTATGACATCCTGTTTTCCCGCACCAGTCAGAATCAGCAGGAGAGGGCTGCACTGTGGCAAGACCTTGTCCGTAGGGTAAATGATATTGGCACGCATAACAGGACATATGAGCAGGTACGACATCACTGCAGTGATTTAATCCAAAGTGTCCATCAGCGTGCATCAGATATCCACAGGCAACAGGTTGCCACAGGAGGTGGGGTGGCCACACATCCCCCCCTCACCAGACTGGAGGGGCTACTCCTAAGTGTTGTGGCTCCAGCCCCGGAACAGCAACAGCAGTACACCTGCATTATGATGGAGGCTGGTTCCACACAGCAGCACGACATGGAGCGTGCAGGTAATATGCCATATGTACACTTGACTGTTCTGTACACTGTATCATATGCAATATCAATGGCACAGTTGTGCCCACTGACATTAATCTCATCATTTCTGCAGGTCCCTCCTGGTATACAGCAAGGCAGGCCATCCATGCTGGTGAGTGTGTTTAACATAACCTATAATAGTCCTGATAATGCTAGTAACAGTAGTGTAACTCAGTAGTGCTCTGTGTGTATACTGCGGGGTGTGCATGTGTGCATGTGTGCCTGTGCCCATGTGTGCATGTGTGCATGTGTGCAGGTGTGCCTGTGTCCACGTGTGCATGTGTGCATGTGTGCCTGTGTCCACGTGTGCATGTGTGCATGTGTGCATGTGTGCCTGTGTCCACGTGTGCATGTGTGCATGTGTGCATGTGTACATGTGACCACGTGTGCATGTGTGCATGTGTGCATGTGTCCATGTGTGCATGTGACCACGTGCATGTGTGCATGTGTCCATGTGTGCATGTGTCCACGTGTGCATGTGTGCATGTGTGCATGTGTCCACGTGTGCATGTCTGCATGTGTGCATGTGTGCATGTGTGCCTGTGTGCATGTGTGCATGTGTGCATGTGTGCCTGTGTGCATGTGTCCACGTGTGCATGTCTGCATGTGTGCCTGTGTCCATGTGTGCATGTGTGCATGTGTCCATGTGTGCATGTGTGCAGAAGTGCATCACTGGTAACAATGTCTGGAGACTGTAAACTGTGTTTCCTGTCTTCCTCCCACAGGTTCTGGTGCTGCTCTGGTGACCTGCAGCAGGGAACCTGAATCTTGTGCCACGGGTACTGGTAATGATGATATTTGTGTAATGGTACAGGAAGGTGTGTCAGGGTCCGCCATTGGTCAGCCAATTGACAGTACACAGCTGTCAACCCCATCATTGCGCACAGTCATCCTGCCAGTACATCCTTTGTCACCATTGTCCCTAGGTGATGGACAGGATACAGTGGGCATAGACCAGGGTAATGTGGTACCTGTGGCACATGCGTCCCCACACAGCAGCCATGGGCAGGGTCCTCCGATGGTACCACACAGACAGTTGCCCATGGGTTCTCGTGGGAGCATCCGTGGGCGTACTGCCTCTGGCCGACGTGCCCAAAGAGGTCTGTCAACCTCAGCTATGTTTCGGACTGTCATGCAGGCACAGTCGCGTATGGAAAGGTACACCAGACAGGGTCTGAGGGAGCTGAGAGCATGTCGCACAGCCATGACAGACAGTATGCGTGACATTGCGGATGCTATCCGTAATTTCACCGATGTCATAGACAGACGTTGTGGGGACATATTACAGCAGTTCCACAACCAAATGTCCATGAGCCAGGGCAATGGTGGGCGTTTGCGGCGTCGACGTGGCCGTATGCCGGCAACAGCAGCAGCTGGCAGTCGGCACGGATGACAACAGGCTCGCATGCCCCATAGTGCCAGCAGCAGCCCCAGCAATGCTGGGTCTGTGCTGTCATCGGAACGCCCCAGGAGACCACGTGCACGTGGCTCTGGACAGTCCCAACAGGGACCTGTGTCCAGTCAACACACTCCCGCTTCTGATGACAGTACCCAGTCTGGCTTAGTACTGGATACGGTCCGTAGCACCCCTGCCAGGCACAGGTACCGTGTCCGTGCCCACAGACACTGATCTGTATGACCTGCCAGGTGCAGTCTGTGGCTGTCCACAAACCCCTGTATATGGCAGCCATGAGGTGGAACTGTGTGCATGCATACACACATGCGAAATGTTAACACCTAGGGTGACCACATACATGCACACACTGCACCAACACTGCCCCACCCTGTACTGCTGCCCCTCACCAACACACATACACACACATGTCAATTGGTGGTATCAGTGGCTGACTCAGGCATACCTAATCCACACCCTGTGCATATGATGACACTGTGCCACCTCCTGCAATCTCCAACATCATTGCGGAACAGGTAAACACGTTGCTGATGCACAGGGTGACTACATAGAAGTGTATTAGTAGTATCATGTTGGTAACAGTACAGTGTGCTGCTATGACTGTGTGTATATCCCAGCATGCCTGCTGCAGTAACTGTATGAATGTCCTGAATTGTTATCTGCACCCATAGTACATACCAAAGTGTAACAGCTGCACATAATTGCATGCCGGTGGTAAGGTTGTCAACAGATAGCCGCATACATGGGTAGCACAGGGGGAAAGCTAACGCAAGTAGTGATATGCAATGGTGGACATGTACAGTAATGGTGTCAAGTTGCCCACAACGACTATGCAATGTGGATGTTCATGCATGTAGATATGTGTGCAGTACCAATGTAATCCAAATCACAAATAACTATGACATAATATCAGTTCTACCATGGGCATCTGCGCTGTGTATTCCTGGGTACATGTTGATAGTGCCTACATATTTGCATTGTTACTTACTGTTATTGTTACCCCTTCTTTGTTGTACAATGCACTACTTCCAGCCCTGCTTACTGTAGCTTTGTTTGCATGCATGTTCGCTTGGGGTTCCCTGGAACACTGCTTACACCTGCAATGCAGAGTTACAGTGCTTCTGTAGACTCCTAGTGACATCTGCATAGCGTACGATACGTATGTCAACTTTACACATGACAGAACGTCACTGTCTGTCCTGTACGCATGTACGTTGCCTGTGACACATTGCACATGTCTTACCTGGCATTTACCCACGTGTGCAGTCATATATGCCAGTGCTATGAAACAGTAGCGGTACACCCACACATACACACCTTCAGTATGTTGTTCCCCATTGGCCCTATGTGTTGGTACTCACCATGGCAATCACACTACTAGGGTAGCATGTGCAAAGGTAACCTGTGAATCACCTCTATGGTCCAGTTGTGGTTTATGTGAGTCATGTGGCAATGTCACAGCTGCCACATGTATGCAGTCAGCCATCACCCTTGGCCAGGAACGTACAACACATGTGTGGGATGCCACCACACAGCCAATCTGGGGACTGGGCTCTCTGAACCCAGTAATGCCATACCCTGTCAGGTGGCATGTCATATATACTACATCCTGGACAAACTTCAACCCCAATCCCTGCTGCTACTATTGATAAAACCCTGAAGATGTTTCTGATAGTTTTGACCAATTCTTTACTGAGACATTTCAAGCCCTAGCTAGCCATCTACCTCCTAGCTCCCTGGTCCTGAAAGTAGCACCCTAGAAACCTACTTGCGTTCAGCTGCCAACCAGTCGCCACTTCACTTCTCCGTACCTTGATTGAAACAGTGAAACCCACTACACTTTCTGCTGATCAACTCCCTGCCGAGTACCTATCAAAATCAGATGATGCTATTGCTTACCCGTCTCAAAACTAATCAAATGAACCATGGTAGAATCTAAATTTCCCACCATCTGGAAAATATCCTATGTAATCCCACTTCACAAAGGAGGCAGCTCTACTGAATTCTCCAATTATAGGCCAATAGCTATACTCTCTCCACTTGCAAAGATTATGGAAACTTTATTCATAGACAATTCATGCACCACCTAATCCAAAATCGCCTTATGGCAGACACTCAGCATGGCTTCCGTCCTCATCACAGCACTACTTCAGGCCTCCTAGCCTTTACTAACACCATAAACCATACTTGCAACACTAATTATATATCCTCAGCCCTCTTTTTGGATCTTTCCAAGGCATACGATATGGTTGATCACCAACTTGTAATCCACACCCTGCAAACATTCTGTCTAGATACTGGAGCCTTCCAATGGTTTCAATCCTACCTGCATGGTCGACAGCAGGCTGGCCTCTGGCAGAACAAACTCTCTAACCTTCTACCTAACACCCTCAGAGTACCACAAGGCTCTATACTAGGGCCCTTGCTGTTCTCCATCTTCATTAACGACCTTTATACTGTCATCCCAAAAGTCAGCTGTATCCAATATGCTGAAGACTCTACTCTGATCTGCTCAGCCACATCTCCAGTAGAGTTATGGTCAGCTACCCAGACCACCTTTAATACAATAGAAAACTGGCTTTCTGAACATCGTCTGATCCTAAATCCCAAATAAACTAAACTGCTGTTATTTCACCAACACGTAGGTCTACCGCTTTCACCTTTACCATAACATCAACTGATGGCACAATAATCTTCACTGACCCATCTACTAAACTATTAGTTGTCATCATAGACAATAATCACAAATGTGACCTACATGTTAACCAAATTATCAAAGCCATCAATAAAAACTAGGGTCACTTTACAGAATAAAAGCCTTCCTAACCCCTCCAGCTAAAGGTGCCATAGCTCGCTCACACCTTCTTTCAACCCTTCTGTATGCATCCCTCTACTCTCGAATATGAACAAGACTGTCCTTAACAAACACTCAATTTGCTACAACCACATTGCCAGGTTTGCCACTGGGCTGCCTTTTAGGACACATCATTGCATCAATCTAAATCAGCTTGGTTGGCTTGAAATACCCAGCCTAATACAGTATAACCAACTGATTATGGCCTATAAAATCCTCTATAATCCGGACAATACTCCTGCACTTCAAATATTATCACCCCTATAACAATCCTAGACCGCTTCGATCCTCTAACAAACTACTAATTCAGACTAGCAAATTTAATAACACAGCCGGTGATTCTCTCTTTGCAAACTCTGTAAGTAGATCCTGGAACTCACTTCCAGCTGATATTACCTTACTTTCCACCTTAGGTCAATTTAACACTAGACTCAAACAACATTTGTCACTTAACTGGCTATGTCAATGTATCAAGCCTGGCTAACTCGAATGTGTAAAATCTGTTAACCAGTTTACTGTGTAATTTAATTTAATCCTGACTTGTGCTCAGGACTAACATTAACCTGTGGAACATGTTTAACTTGCTTACTTATGTAATCTCTGTAAATAATCTGTTTGTAATATGTAATGCTGGTATTATGTAATGCTGTATCTGCTTACCCTTGTAGCTTTTCTCTCCGGGCCTCCCCTGGAAATGGACATGCATCCAGTCGGACTATCCCGGTCAACAAATGTAGGATAAATAAATAAATAAATAAAATATATTACAGTGACTACAATACAAGTCAGACATTGACACGCACTGACAGCATGCTGAACACACTGGGGCATACGTGGGGACTCAGAATAGCATCCTGCCTGAGCATCACACACCTCCGCAGCTGGCACACAGGCATATGTTCCGTCAGAACAGAGCACATGCCACACATGGCACACACATCCCCTGTGCCACACACTCACAGCCTGTAGGGCTACACAACACACCTGCTACAGACGTGTCAGGTACCTGTCTTGGGTGCTGCACTGGGGTCCCGCTCAACAGGCTGTATCTGGTGAAGGTCACAGTGATATGCCTCAGGGGCACTATGGTCCACCACAGAACACATGCATACAGGTCAGTCAGAGGCATGGACACATATGACTCACTCATTGACCATGCCAGTATGGCTGACCTGAGACATACCTCCCTGGACTACATGATAGGGAACATAGAATGGATCTCTCAGCATGTGGCACAGGCCAGTATGAGCCTGATCTTGGTTGCCAACATACCCTCACCAGGTATGCTACCACTATATGTGGGAAGGGTGTTGTATGTCTACATTATGCTCAGTCTCCACTGTCATTCATAGGGTATCCGCTGGCTGTCAACGTGTGCTTACATGCTAGGGAAGCCACAATGATGTGCAAGGGTCATCTTGCACGTGACACCCATGGCCCGATGTATAATGGCAAAGCTCCTTGGTACACACATACTGCCTTATGCTGCAGGACATGGTTTACATAGCCACCTCCGTGGGTATCACACAGGTTAGGACACTAACAGTGCTGCTACACAACAACAGCAGTGTACACCGGAAGATGCATGCACCGGACACTGTCCTCAGCACGGTGAACTGCAATGTCTGTGCAGTACCAGATTCCTGATTCATGGCTCACAGGTGTTACCCATCACTGACAGGTTATGCCCCATACCATGCCTGTCGTCCCCTACACATGTAACACACATGGACAGGGGTGGTATCCCAAGGTACCACAGATACACACACCTCCAGGTTGTTGGCACAGCACAAAGCATCAGGGCCTAATCATGTGCAGCTAACAGTGTGTCGGACTGCCATCTGGTTCATAGCCTGGCACACACAACCCTCCCATACACAGGAAGACCACCTATCCTCCATAACAACACTGGCAATATGACAGTCTCAAGAACTGTGTTTATATGGCTGGACTGCATCCAGCCAAACATTGTGCGTGAGCATTACTGTAGCTACAACACACTAGTTGAAGGGTTCACAGCATGTGGTCACTGAATTGCAGTGGAATGACATGTTACCACTACCACAACAGGTGGGAACATGCAGCACCTGTACATCGACTACATGTACACTATATGGCCCAGACCAGATGTGTATCCCCTGCTGTAGGTATTTTACCATATACACCCACACTGTATAGACACATACCACGTGCGGACCCTGCACAGTAAGACACAGTCATATTGGTATACATTGCAAATACCATTTATCCACTCGAGGCATGTGTCAGACATGGTAACTACTGCAGGTCACAGGTATTTATGTGTATGTGTCACACACATACATCATGTGTGCAATGCCATTGCTGGTTTAGGCAATGGCATGCATTGTTATGTACAAAGACCCACACAAGGTCATACTGTGTGACACAACCACACGTGGCAGTTGTGGGTTACCAAAACATACCTATCTGTACTCTGACAATGGTAATAGACACAGTAGCAGAGCACTATTGGCATTACTAGCCAACTAGCCCTGTTTGGCTGTGCTGATAGTGTGGTGACATCCCCTGTGTTTACTGGGGGAATATGCAGCATCTGGTGTATTGTAGTATTTGCCAAAAGGATCTGTTCTCTCACACTTGCATTTACACACACCCTACTACCCCACACACACGCACACTTGCCATTTGCAGGATTCATTCCCCTACCTAACTAAGTCACGACACGTGAGAGAGACGCATTAGCAAAGCGCACTATTCGGATTACTAGATAGTTCCTCTTCTCTGGCTGTACTTATAGGGTGCTGACAACATCAGTATTTTGAAAGGGTAATGTGCATCAGGTAGTGTGATCTCCTGATTGCCAAAACTAACATGTTTTCATACGGAAATGCACACACACAAACTCCCCACATCCAAACACACACACACTTGCAGGTTTCAAACCCCTACCTAAATATGTTATGGCACTTGAGAGTGACGCTGTAGCAGGTTGCGCTATTCTGAGTACTGGCAGATGTCTCTTCTCAAGCTGTATGTATAGGGTGCTGTCATCATCACTGTTTGGAAAGGGTAATGTGCATCATGTAGTGTGATCCCCTGATTTCAAAAAAGCACATGTTTTTCATACAGAATTGCACACACACAGAGTCCCCACATCCAAACACACACACATGCCATTTACAGGTTTCAAACTCCTACCTAACTATATTATGACACTCGAGAGATGCATTAGCAGAGTGCGCTATTCGCATTACTGGGAGGCTTCCTTTCTCCTGCTGTACTTATAGGGTGCTGACATCATCTGTGTTTAGAAAGGGGAATGTGCATCCTGTAGTGTGTTCTCCCAGTTGCCAAAAGGGACATTTCCCTCACACAAAATTGCACACACACTAACCCCCCTCATCCAAACACACACACTTGCAGGATTCAAACCACTACCTAACTATGTTATGACACTCGAGACGGACGCATTAGCAGAGCGCGCTATTCGCATTACTGGGAGGCTTCCCTTCTCCTGCTGTACTTATAGGGTGCTGACATCATCTGTGTTTAGAAAGGGAATGTGCATCCTGTAGTGTGTTCTCCCAGTTGCCAAAAGGGACATTTCCCTCACACAAAATTGCACACACACTAACCCCCTCATCCAAACACACACACTTGCAGGATTCAAACCACTACCTAACTATGTTATGACACTCGAGACGGACGCATTAGCAGAGCACGCTATTCGCATTACTGGGAGGCTTTCCTTCTCCTGCTGTACTTATAGGGTGCTGACATCATCTGTGTTTAGAAAGGGGAATGTGCATCCTGTAGTGTGTTCTCCCAGTTGCCAAAAGGGACATTTCCCTCACATAATTGCACACACACTAACCCCCCTCATCCAAACACACACACTTGCCATTTGCAGGATTCAAACCACTACCTAACTATGTTATGACACTCGAGACGGATGCATTAGCAGAGCGCTATTCGCATTACTGGGAGGTTTCCCTTCTCCTGCTGTACTTATAGGGTGCTGACATCATCAGTGTTTAGAAAGGGGAATGTGCATCCTGTAGTGTATTCTCCTAGTTGGCAAAAGGGATACTTCTTTCAAACAGTCTTGAACACACACTAACCCCCTCCACACACACTGAGCATGTACAGGATTCAAACCCCTACCTAACTATGTTATGACACTCGAGACGGACGCATTAGCAGAGCGCTATTCGCATTACTGGGAGGTTTCCCTTCTCCTGCTGTACTTATAGGGTGCTGACATCATCAGTGTTTAGAAAGGGGAATGTGCATCCTGTAGTGTGTTTTCCCAGTTGCCAAAAGGGACATTTCCCTCTCACACACACAAACCCCACTCACCCACCCACACACACTGAGCATTTGCAGGATTCAAACCCCTACCTAACTATATTATGACACTTGAGGGAGACGCATTAGCAGAGCGCACTATCCGAATTACTGGGCATCTGTTCTGCACCTGTAGTATTTATAGGGTGCTGACATCTTTATTTCTACAGAGGTATGTACATGTAGTACTACCTGTCAGGTGGGGGATAGCATATATATGCATTTGCAGCCACCTACGTCAGGGTCAGATATGCACATCGCACTGGCAGGTTATGTTCTATACCATGCTTTGGGACCACAGGACCTGTAACACACAACACAACCAGTCCAGAACACCACACCCACATCCAGGACACACACTTAGCTTCCCTGGGAACAGTGCCAGGATATGCAGGTGTTCACATACACCATTCCAGTTGTTAACATCAGGTACAGGCATATTGTGTGTGAGAACTACTCAGGCCTCTACCACTTTACCCTACAGCCACTACAATTTGTGGGTCCATGTGCTATGGCAGAACCACACACCACAGCCACATGGGGAATACATATTGCACCTGTCCATCTGCAACGTGGGTACTCACTGTTCCACACCAGAGGTAGACCACCATTGTTGATATCTGACCATACCCACCTTTCCCTGGACATCCATATCCCATCTCCACCCCAGGCAAGGTTGTCACTGCACACAAACTGTATTTAGCACAAGCAGACTCTACACTTGTGTAGACTGGGGTGGACGACTTCAGAGGACCCATGCTGGAGGACTATACTGGCCACTCAGCATAATCCTTGACAATTGCATTCTATGAGCATGTGTACGGTTTGCATTGGTCATGCTATCCCACATATACCCATGACTGCTCCACAACAAGACACCTGTCAGCTGTACACCAGCCATATATGCCGTACAACAGACAGAGTGACCTAATACATTGCAGAGCTGTAGCCCACAGAGGGAGGACATCTGTGAACAGTTCCGGCATGGCACTTCATTCACACATACTCATTACAACACAGTGTTGACAGTGGAATCGTCCAGAGAATGCAGATAGGGCTCCCCTCAGTCTGTTATTGATGGACACCTACTGTCAGAGATCCTCAGCAACCCTCTCACAGCACACACCGACAACATGGCTGTGGCTTAGCACATTCAATCCCTGGGACCTCCACGGTGCCCCTGCTTGACAGAGGCACAGCTCACTAGCCTCACATGTTGCCTTCTGTGACCTACTTTACAGTGGCACAGTAGCCTACTGTCCTGGGGATGCAGATGCCAAGCACACTCTGGCTGAGCTGTCATTCCCTAGGGCAACAAGCCTAGTATTGACCTCTACACCCATATGTTCAATTGTCGGATGCACAATATTTGTTGTGCTGTTCTACTGTTTGCAGGTCTTTATTGCCATAGCATTCCCTGTTCCTATGACCAACTTGTGTATCTGTGGAAGATGTTTGCATATGACGGCAATCCACTATATCACTTATGTCTCTGTAGTCATTTACTGTGTGCACTGGGCTGATTGCTGTGTTGTGGTTGGTTCCTGGACTGACACGTACAAATACCAGATATGTGTGGCCAACTGCTAAACGGAGATATGGCCTAAGTGTGTGAGCATGCCCAGTTCAGCCTTTCCATGGCATGTTGTCTGACATATGCCTCATTTATCAAAGTGTGCGAGCATGCCCAGTGTGAGCTTTCCATATGTTGCACTCTGAAGTCCACCACATATTTGGGTGTGTGTGAACTTCAACAATATCTCACGTTTATGGTTGTGTGTTGGGTGTCATGTTGTGTACTAACTGGCCAACTGCTTCGTGTCTGCCACAACAGGGATTATACTGTGCCTGCAGGGATTGCATGGGATACTTTGCAGACAGTTCTCAACATACTTTCATAATGACCTAACACTGTAGTACCGTATAGTGTACTGGTTCAGTACTTTCACTGTGGTGGACAGTATCCTGGGCTTTAGTCCTATGACTGCTTGACATCTTCATAGTGAGCACAACAGACTGTGTAGGGGCCAGTTGTGCACATATGACCATGTTGCAATATGTTCAGATATGGACTACCTACACCAGGCTCGTCCAACATTGCTAGTGTATTCCACAACATGGGTGGACATTGGCAAACACTAGCGATGTTCCCTAGGCCATTTCTGATGCTAGTCACAGGGTGTGTTTGTCCTTCGACACACATTGTAACTGGAGTTTGCCATGACATATGTCATGGTTAGTATACTGTGCCTCCGTCTACCTCTGACATAACAGTGATACCCAGGGTTAGCCTACCATCTCCCATCCACTCATCAGGATTCCTCTTGAGGGGTGTCGATATGTGACTCTCTGGCTGACCTGTACCAGGAGTTTACTGAAGAGTGGGGTGCCTTCTGTGTTATGGATCATTCTGTACAGCTTGTCCTATGTATGTCAGTGCTGGGGTTCAGGTCTCTCATGTGCATAGCTCACTGCCATTCAGATTGTACAAGGTGCAACATGTTCATTCATTCCAGGTTGGACATGGCTTCATACATCAGGCACAGCTTTCCTGTAGCTGGGAAGTATGGCGGTGTGTGGGGCTGCAGTTTGTTTACTCAGGCAACACATGGCATCTGTTCATGCTCTTTGCTACCCTGGTGGGGTACTGTTGTGGACTTTACAGTTGATGGAGGTGTCTGCTGCGGTATATCCCACAGGGGCTATTGTAGTCAGTTGTGACGCTGATGGAGGATGACTGCAGAGCCACAGTGAGTTCCCCTTATCTACATCTGCCAACCTTCATGTTTGGGTGGGTATATAGTACATGTTTCTGCGAACACTACAGCCACATGTTTGTCCAGTGCAGGATATCTATCACCTTTTGTACCCAGGTCTCACATTACATGTTAGGTACCTCATGGGTTAACACCTGTGTGGTAATTTGTGGGCACTTACTGTATATCCACGGTGGTTGTCTATACACAGTTCTGCAATTAGCTTGCTGACATGGCTATGGCTACAGTTGTCTGTTTGTAGGTGGCCCTTTTGTGGGTTGCTTGTGTCAGCTGGGGGTCGGATATGGTGGGCTGTTTGTACTCCTCTGCATACATGTTCAGTCACAGTCCTTCCATGTTGGCCTATACCTATGGGACATATATACAGAACGGGGTGGGGGGCAAGACCAGGCCTTGTGGGATGCCACTCATATCCGCTTTGTAGTCTGACATGGATGCGGCATGTCTGACCATGTCAGTTCTGTCCTTGGTCTGGTTTGCAACCCCTCTACTGACATAGGGGTATATATTTAAGCTGGTGAACATATCCATACTGAACTCGTACGGTATTGTCTAGAAGCATGTGCACGGTCCAGCTACACTGTGTGGACCACATTGCCCTCATCAATGACCTTAATGACTGCTTCAAATGGGTCAGACATGTTTAGGGGCAGGTTCTGCAGTTACGACAGCCACACTGTGTAGGGTCCAGTATCAGTAGGTCCACAATAGCCTTCTGTCTGCGGTACATACTGATCCTTTCCATAGCTGTGCAGAACAAGCTTGTCAGGATCCTGGGGTGGTAGTTTGGAGTATCCATTCAGGCAACACCTTTGTTGTGATGGACCACTGTTGTTGTACACTGCTCTTTGGGTACATATCCTGTGGTAAGGCTGACATTGGGCAGTAGTGTGATTTGGCATTCCATTATTCTTGGAGTCCATGTTGGCCTCAGCACAGGACACCATCACATACCTTTGCTGCTGTGTGTTCTGCTTTGCAGATGATGGCTGTTACCTCAGCATCTGCAATGTCAGGGGACCATCAGTCTGCTGGGATAGGTATTTTGCACTCTGGGGGGGGGGTGTTTGCACTGCACCTGACAGGTTGTATGTTAGCAATATGTGTGTGTGTTTGGTATGTTGTTTGTAATATCTGTGTGATTCGGAGCATATCTGTGGATGCCCAACATGGTTCCTACCATCAGTTGGGTAACCCTTGTGATTATCCTTAGTGTCCTGTACGTTTTGTATCTTCATAGGTTCATGGGTTCATACTAGGCTATACACCCTAGGCCATTAGTAAGCCTAGCCAGAGTGTGTGTGTCTTTCGCCACCCCTTGCTATGTTCAATTATGGCCATTTATGAAGTTCTTCACTGTGCCTCTGTCTGGTCGTGACACAGTGAGGACCCCCAGTATACATGTACGGTCATCCATCCACTTGGCAATATTCCTGTTGAGGGGTGTCAGTGAGGGGCTCTGCCTACCATGGATTGGGATCCTGTTTCTGGGTGTGGGGAGCCTCTGGGTTATGTATCTGTCCCTCCAGCACATCTTATTTCATTATGTGTTGAGGCTGACATCTGTGACTCTCACAGCTCCAATGGCTTTGATTTCCTGTGGTGGAGCATGTCCATTACTCCTGTGTTGGACATGGCCTTGTACAACAGACATACAATGCCTCTGTGTAGGCAGTGTGTGACTGCAGTCAGCTGGGGTGTCTACAGCCAGGCAGCATATGACATATATTTCACACCCTTTATCCTGTTGGTGGGGTAACTATGAGGTCTTCTGAACCGCTGCAGGTGTCACGTACAGTACATCCCATATGAGTCATTGTACTAGATTATGGGTCTGATAAGGGAACCTCTGTTGATGTTGATGTGAATCCTTTCATGATACGGTGTCCAATATCGACAATCTTCATAGCCACATTGGCATTGTGGGTGTCACATGACAGATTAATGTCGACCTGTGTCCCTAGGTCCCTGATTACTCCTTGCATACATAATGGTTTGACACCTATGTGGTAATTTGTGTGTACCTTGTCTGGTATTTGGTGGGACATTCATACTGTCCAGTGTCTTCGGATGTCTGGGTGGAGTTCTTGTGTGTGAGAGTGTGGTCTGTCGCATGCTACAGACTGTACAGCAGTTTTGACTACAGTTATGTGCACATGGGTGGTCTCCGCTGCTTTGTGCATTGTCAGTTACCTGGCAATATGGGTGTCTGTGCTGCATATGGATACTCCCCTCCTTTGATGTTTTGGTGCAGGTGTTGGGGCCATAACACATGATATGTGGTATAACCTAGTAGTGCTGGTGTGCTATCACTAGGCTTGCAGCAGGCTTCTGTCACTGCACAGACATCGATGTTCTCCATAATGGGAAGTGCCTCAGGGGCATGCATATTGCAGTTTACACATCTGGCATTGGTCAGCATTACCCTTATGTTTCCTACCACTTATGTTTTCTAGGGTGGTGGGTAGTCTTTTTGGCCTTGCCTACATACGGCTCTATGGAGGCAGCAAAGGCCTTATCCAGTATCCAGACACACGGGTAACAGCTGCAAGCCATCCCTGGAACAGCAGCATGGCTTGTCATGCTTGACATCTCAAGCAGACAGACATTAGACCCTCTTGGACTGACAGCTGTAACTGTGCCAGCTGTTAAACATGAGCATTCTGTGTTTGTACTGTGGCATCATTCTTGGTGAGGGTTGGATGCTGCACACAGCCAGTGTCATACCGCCCTGGGGTACATACTCAGAGGGACCATCCATGTCTCTTTTCATGTTGACCAGGGAGGTACATCTCAGGTAATTCACACCAGCATGGACATTGAGTGCATCATATTTCTGCTTGCTTTGGGGTGACCTGCGTACTTGTGTTATGTGGCATTTTGTGGCAGCCTACAGGCAGCTTACTCTACCCTTTCCCTTGTTCAGTCTGGTGAGTGGGACAGCAGTGTGTCTGCCTATACAGACACCTATTACGACTGTATCAGGCATGTTGTTTCTCCTTCTGGCCTGTGACTGTTTGGCACACCAGCTTTGCGTACTATTCATTGCATGTGCTATGTTTGAAGGTTGTGGTTGCTTGTGATCTGCTTTGGAGGCTTCTGTTGGTGTGGTGTGTTTGTAATTAAGGCCTCCGGGAATATTTGTCTGTGTTTATGTGTTTGGTTTACAGTTGTGGTAGGTCTATGTGGGACTGGGTTTGTGGTGTATGTGGTTACCTTCTCCTCCTGACTAGTTTTGACAGTACTGAGTTGGTGGAGCTCAACCTCTGGTTTGGATACATGGATGCATCTATCACATATATTTGTATTTATTGGGGGTGTTGTGGTTGTCTGTGTACTTGGGACTGGTGTCACATTGCCTCTGGATTCACAGATTCTACTTGTTGTGGCTGGACTTAGTGGATTGTATGTGTGGACATATGTTATTGCCATACTACTGGTCAGTGATTACTTCCTTTTTATGTTTGCTCTATCATGTGGTAGCTTCCTCATTCTCTTGCATGGTTTGGTAATGGCTGGAGTCCAGCATGCCAGATGCCTGCGTGTATGGCATTGTGTGTTGTTGTTATTTGTGATTGCATACTCCAAGCATTCCTGGCTGTGTTCATGGAATGCCTGTATAACATGTTCTGTGGTGTGTCCCATATTCTGCACTTGCACAGGGCCTTTTGTGGATTCAACATCGGTTTTGAGGGCTGCAACCTATGCTTTACACATGTTTTTCACTGTGGTATTCTGGCCAGGGACTGGGGTCAGGATGTGTATATCCAGTGTGATTACTCTATGGTCTGGTCTTACCAGTGAGGGGTACACTTCTCATCTTGCCATCCAGTACACATGTTGCTGATTATCACATCCAGTATGCTTACCCCTCTTGTGGGAGTGGTACATTGTTCCTGGGCATTTTGGTTTATGGAATCTGGGTAATTTTCTCCTACTGTGTTGGTGCTAGTATAATGCTCCCGTTGTATGTCTGGGTATTTTCAGTCAAGCAATATAATGTGGTTTGGGGGCTTGATATATTCATGTATTCCGACATAGGCCAGGTGCAGTTCCTGGTATTAGGACAGTAGTCTGCAGCAGGCTATATACTGGGAGGCGGTTTTAGCCATTGGTATTTGACCATGGCTAATCCATGCTGCTTCTTGTTGTGGTACCAACATGGGGTGTGGTTATCCTTGCCATTTCTTGCTAGTCACCCTCCTTTTGTAGCTTGTTCCATGTTTTGCGGCTGTACAGCACAGTATGAGGTGTGACCTGGTAGTGTTAGGGTGCTGATGTGAGCCTTGACCCAGTTCTCTATTACAGGACTGGTATCTACATTCTCCATACTGTGTGCGTTTACACTGCACACATCTTGCTGTTTATACATCTGTCATTGGGTAGCATTACATCTAGGTTCCTATCCCTTGTAGAACCTATGAAGGTGGGTTTGTGTTTTGAGACTTACCTATTCAGGGCATGCTGTGGGTACTGACAGCCTTTGCCAGTATCCATGGGGCATGGCATGATAGGTGCACGCCACCCCTAGCAGGTGGTGCATCATGTCATGCTCCGCATGTCTTCCCAGCCTGAAACACATTGGCTCCCCTTTGACTAACTGCATTACTTCAGCCAGTTATTGCACTTGATCATCCCATCGTCATTTTGTGGCTTCATGCTTGGTGAGGGTGGATGTTAGTCAGGGTGCTCATGTGTGCATATAGTACATGGTGTTACATTACTTAACACATGGCATTCATGCCTCAGGTGGTGCTGCAGGGCTGCCTCTGTCGGATGCATATTACACTTCCCTGTACATGTTTGTGAGCAGGTCATGTCATTTTAGGCATCCATGTTATTATTTGAGTGAGTCAGAGGGGGTATCATTCCCAGGGTTCCTACTGAGCCAGTGTATGTGCTATGTGTTGCCTCTTTGCCAAGGCCAGGGCATACTGGGCACGCCTCCTTCTGCCTACTGGGGCAGGCTCAGGTTGTTCCTCCTCCGAGTCACGCTCTGCCTGTGATGGCCTTGGCAATGGTGGGGGGCTGTTTGGCCCGGCCCTATGCTGGTCCTGCTGCAGCTGTTTTCGCAAGATCATATTATGTAGCATAGCACATACCATGACAATTTGGGTACATGTAGTTGGTGTGTACTGCAAGGCTCCACCAGATGTGTCCAGACACCGGAACCGTGACTTGAGCAGCCCAAACACACGCTCTATTACATTACGTGTTTGTGCGTGTGCCTCATTATGGCGTTCCTGTTCAGGTGTGTGTGCATTTCTGATGGGTGTCATCAGCCACGGCTCCAGTGCATAACCTGCATCCCCACTAGGTGTCCGTGTGGGATGTCCCCATTGGCAAATGTCTGGTACAGCTGCGTCAAATGCCAGATGTGGGAATCGTGGTAACTCCCAGGGCAGCCAGCACACACATTCATTATTATGCCCTGGGCATCACACATGACCTGGCAGTTGATGGAGGGAAGCACTTGCGGTTAATGTAGGCCCTACCCGCTCACCGGCTGGTGCTTTGATGCGTATGTGCGTGCAGTCTATTGCACCCACTACCTCAGGGTATTCCGCTATTTGCTGGAAGAGACGCATATTGCTGGCCAATACCTCACGGGCATTGGGGAAATATACATGATCACCGACATGTGCTGACATGGCATCCAGGAACTGGTGCAGTACCCTGGAGGCTGATGCCTGTGATATCCCCATCATATCGCCAGTTGGTCTCTGGAAGGTACCTGTTGCTAGTATTCTTAGGCCAACACATACCTTGGTTTCCACTGGGATGGGTTCCCCTCTGTTGGTTCTGTGTGTGAGGCGTGGCCTGCACAGCTCAACAATTTGCTGCAGGAGCTCTCTGTCCACTCTATAGCGCTCTACTATCTCCAGCTCATGTAACCCGTGGTAGGTGACCCTGGGCCTGTACACTCTTCTCCGTCTCCTCACTGTGGGTTGTCTGGCACCATCTGCATTGTCACCACCCTCAGCAAGTCGCCTATGTCTCATTATGACAGCTATGGCAGCCCCTAACATTTCTGCTCTGAGTTCAGCTTTTTCAGTTTTCACTTCTATTAGCTTACTCCTGTCTTGCAGTGTCTCTTAAGGGAAACATCCTGCACTACTGTTTGCAGAGTTTTAAGTGCTGGGCTGGGCTACTATTCTGCCTGTGTAATTGCCTGCTTCTAATTGTTTTCACCTGCTAGCTTCAGCAGTTATCCCTGCTAGCTTCCTATTAATTCTGTTGCTTCCTTTTTCCTCTCTGTTTCCTCAGGGGGGAGCAACGTGCATACTATCAGAAACACGCTCACAGTGGCTTACACGCATGCACACGTGCTTACACGGTTCAGAATCTACTTATTTGGGTTAAAACGCGTGTACACCCGCGCAAACACTGTTACACGTCTGCCAACAGCCTCCAACATACTCAGCCTGCCCTACACGCGCACACCCGCGCAAACAGTGTTAAACATCTCCCAACACACTCCCACATGCTCAGTCTGCCTTACACATGCGCACACTGCCCTACTCTCGCTTCATGGTGCGCACACGTGCGCATGCACGCCCAGCAAGAAACTTTGGTGTAAGTAACAGTGTACACCTTCCATTTCTTGACTTTCCATGACTTATCTAGTGGCACACCTCTTTCCATGATCTGTGTCTGTCATCTGTCATGTTACACTGGCCTCCAATGAACTGCATTTCTTTCTACCATTCCCCCCTGTGATGTCACCTATCTCCTACTCTATTCCTCCCCCTTATGTATCTCTTACACTACTCAGACTGTGCTCATTTGCTATGTGACTGTGAGATTCAGTATCCTAACCCTCATTTACATGAGATTGCCTACTAATGCTTAGTTACATGTCTTAGACTCAGCTTCCCCCCTTAGCAACCACTACACGGTGGCCATGTTGTTTTTGGTCTGCTGGTCCCTGCATTGTCATTCCATGTATTGCATGAAACCCACATTTGTGGGTTTATAACCTTCTTTTTTATGTTTTATACAGCGCAGCCCGTTTGCGCGGGGCTGCGCTGGGTTTAAACATAAAAAAAATTATATTTTTAATATTTTGGCATCGGGTTATATTGCCAATGGCCACATATTTGGCCATTGGCATGCTGCCTGAGTCATATGCACCCTTTTTTTGGAGCTGACATGGCTCCATTGTGGAATTTGCAGAAACGTACTCAGTTGTCAACTGAGTACATTTCTGCAGCTAAAACGTCTCTTACACGGACTGGTTTCTGCTTCGTGGATCGCTAATATACCTCATTTGCATACCTTTCGGCTGCAAGTGAGGTATTTAGCATGTTCACGTCCAGTCCGTGTAAGAGATGTTTTAGCTGGTCTCTTACACGGAGTTTAGGGCTGTTCCTGGATCGCGAGGCTTGCATGGAGTGTTGCACGTCTCTTACACTCCGTGCAAGCCTTCGTGAATCCTGCCCTTGGTGTTTTTCTTGTATTGTTTTTCCACATTAGTTGCTCCTTGTAAATAAGACATTATTTAAAAGAACCAGAAACTGACTCCATTGAATGTTTTACTGTTGCACACATTGCAAGATACAGCACATATACACAGCAACATTTTAAGAAAGTATGCAACCCCTATGCAATACTCAGGAGTAATATTACATAATTTCATAGTTTCATAGGAGGTTACTAGGCTATTGGCCCTAGGGCCTTTATAAGCCTAGCCATGTTATACTCCTGTTCCCTTATTCTATTGTCTATATTTGCAGCACAGGCCTATTGTCAGCACTGACCGACGTTATCCAACAGGGACATAGGTGACACCCCCGGGGTAAATTTACTATCTCCAATCCAGTTGTCTAAGTTATGCTTAAATAAGGTAATTGAGCAGCTCTGTTTTATGTGTATTGGGAGTTTGTTCCAGAGGAGTGGCAATCTCTGGGAGATGTAGCTATCTCTCCAGCATGTCCTGTTAATGTTGCAGGCCAAGTTAAGATCCCTAGAGTGAGTGAATCTTGTCCACTTTGACTTGTGGATGTGCAGCATTTCCATTTGGGCAGGGTTCGAGACTGCTCTGTAGGCCAGGGACAAGTTGCCTCTCTGCAGCCTATAAGATAGAGAGTACAGTGACAGGGTCTTCAGTCTGTCCCTGTAGGTCATATGTTGAAGGCCCTGAATTTTCTTGGTGAGAAACCTGTGAGGTCTCTCCAGCTGCTGCAGGTGTCTAGTGAATTACAGAAGGGAGTGTTGTACTCTGTTAGTGGTCTGATGAAGGATGAGTCAGGAGAGTTACAGCATCCTTAGCTCTGGAAGAAATGCCTTTAATTATGAGATATGCAACATAGAAGGCATTCCTTACCACTGTTGTTTGAGCTAAGGGGGCACTGTTAGTATTGTAATTTGCAGGGACTTCTCCTTTGCTGAAAGGGATGATAATGCATTTTTTTGCATTTAGTTTAAGTCCATGGCTTTGGCACCAATCATTTGTCTTTGTAAGCCCTTTTTGTAGTATGTCAACATCGTTGGTAGACTCAGTGACTGCACCCAGTTTGCAGTCATCCGCGAACTTGGTAAGCCACAGGCCATCTATTTTCCCCTGGACTTTTGACAAATAGATTCCAAACAGTAGGGGGGGGGGGCAGCAGAGATCCTTGTGGAACACCACTGGTAACTGGTCTATTGGTAGAAGTAGAATGCCCAACTTTGACAGCATACATTCTGCTGGTGAGCCAATTGGCTACCCATCTATTGACATATAGGTTAATTCACAGCTGGGTGATTTCCTCAATGATTCCTGAGTGAGATATTGTGTCAAAAGTCTTGGCTAAGTAAAGAAAGGCTGTATATACTGTTTTGCCCTCATGCAAGGCTTTTGTGACATTCTTGAAGAAGTCCACCAGGTTTAATAAGCATAATCTACCCTTAACAAAGCCAATTTGGGTTGGGTCAAAAGTTTGAAGGTCGCCTATGTATTTGTTGATAAGGTCCATGATGATTCTCTCCACGGGCTTGGAGATATGGCTAGTTAGGCTTATGGGTCAATAGTTCCCAAGGTCAGCTGATGGACCCCTTTGTGCAAGGGAATTACTGTTTCTCTTTTCCACTCTTCTTAGACAAAGCCAGTACTTAGACTGTAGTTCAAGAGAGTGCCAAGGGGTTTTTCTAGGTCCTGTTTTAGACTATTTAGTAGGCAGCCTGAGATGTTATCTGGTCCCATAGAGACTGTCTTTTTGGCCATGGAGAGTGCAGTTATGATCTGCTCTTTGGAGATACTAAGTAGAGGACTGGTGACAGGTATGCTTTGGGGTATGTCTGGTGGGAACAGGGAGGTGAAGTTTGTGTCAAGTCTGTCTGATAGCAGGTCGGCAATGTCCTCAGGGTCAGTATGATTGGTACAGTCCACTACTAGTTCGACACAAGGTTGGGCCTTCCCTTTTAGATTTCTGATGTAACTAAAGAATACCTTATGATTATCCTTAACTAGGGATGCTAGTTTAGCTTTGTAATTTGCTTTAGAGGATTTTACAAGCTATCTAATTTGCTTGTTCCACCTGTGGAAGGTGTCCTTCCTCTGTTGCGTCAGTTCCCTCTTGTTCTTAGACATTAGTTTCTTCCTCTTGTTGTGTAACCTATTTATGCTTGACGTCCACCAGGGTGGCTTTTTTTTTTTTTTTGTGATGACCTTGTTTTGATCCGTTCAGGTACAGCCGAATCTATACATTTGTATAGGTGTTTATACAGGGCATTTGTGTACACTTCTGTATATGACTCATTGTTAACTGTGGTAGCAGGGGGTTTGAAACTATGCCATTGCTTGGGATGCTATAGTTCATTTTGGAGAAATTTTTCATCCTTTTTGCACTTGAGGGTGGTCAGGTATGATCATACCTCTCAATCTGTTAGCACAAGAAGGCCCAAGAATAGGGATATATTTTAAATATTACTCTTATAAACTTAGAAAGTTGCTAGAATAATAGGATTTGTGTTAACATGTCTTTTCTGCAAGATATAAAGCCAAAAACTCAAATGTATGTCATTATTTAATGACTTTAATCCTCAGTGATTTCCCAGAAAATCACAACTTTTGTGAGGAGAAGACCAAAAATCTGAGGCAAAAATCTGGACATTCTGCAAAAATCTAGACAGTCGAGAGTGATGGGTATGATTGTTACTTCGAATGACACTGATTTATGATCAGACCTTACCAAGGAGAGTAACACACAGGAGGGGAGAAGTGCTAAGTCTAGGACATTCCAGCCCCTTGTGGGGGTGCAGACTATCTTCCAGAGCATTTGTATTAACAAAGTCCAGAAACCTTAGGGTGAGAGTGTTTGTGCTCATATATGACTCCAATCTATGGAAGGATAGCTGAAATCACCCATGACCACGGTGCTTGGTTGCATAGTGAGTGACTCAAGTAAGTCCAGGTAGGCAGAGTTGTTCATGTGGTTCATGGTGGGGGACCTGTAGTTAACAGTGATATGGAACGGGGTTTTACCTACAGTTAGTTGGACTTGGAGTAGCTCTAGGGAGTTGTAGTGCATGATGAGTCATGAGGTGTATTTGTCTTTAATGAAGATGGATATACCTCTGCCCTTGGTTCTTTCATGCTCATTTTGAGGTCTGGATGTGTGGAAGGCAATGCAGCCTTGCATGGTAGGGTTGCCTTCTGCAGCCTTGAACCATGTCTCTGTGACTGCACAGACATTGGCATCTTCCAAGGTAAGGAGTGCTTCTAGTGAGTGCAGTTTCCAATTTAGACTCATAGCATTAATCAGCATAACCTTGAGTTTGTCTCTAGTTGTTTTTTATGTTGGGAATTTTGTTGTTATGACAATGCCTAAAAAATGCACTATATGGGAGACAAGCACCTTTGCCAATAACCAAAAGCCACAAGGTGACAGGTGAAGACAATCTCTGGCAAAGCAGCATGGTCTGTCGACCATATCTTCCCAGGTTGACAGATACTGGATCCCCCTGGAATGACACCAGAAACTAAGCCAATTGTTGAAGTCAATCATTTTTTTGTTTATATTAAGGCATCATCCTGGGTAAATGTAGAATGTTGCTTAGGGGTAGGATATACCTGCCTGGGACACATAATGTAAGAGCTCAGTCATGTTTCTCTTTATGTAGTCCAGTGATGTACATTTCAATCATTCACTCAAACGTGGACTATGATGGAGTCATTACTGTACTTACTGTTGACAGACGTTAGTGCGTGCATGATCTGATGAATCCTGACACTTGCCAGGCAGCTGACTGAGACCTTCTACTTGTCCAGCCTGGTGAGGGGGACATCTGTGTGTCTCATTATGGAGTCGCCCATGACCAACAAATTTGGTTTTGAGCTGTTTTGCCTTAGGGGCTTATTGGCTGAGACACTGTTGTGTGTGTATTATTATAGTGTGGATTCTGTTGGGTCTGCAGTGTGTGCAGTAAGTTTGCACTTGGGAGGTCTCTGATCTTTAGGTAGGCTTCTAGCAAATACCTCCGTGTATGTGGGTTTATGTTTTGTGAGCCTGTTATGTGCAAGAGGTGAAGTGTGTGTACCAACAACCTGTTTGATATCTGATTTGCTGTTATGTGAGAGAATTGATTCCAAATTCATAGTATAGATACATCTCTCACAAGTTGTATTTGTTTTAGGAGTAACTGGTTGTCAGTATACATGAGGCAATTGCTACATTACCTCAGGATGCCCATGTCAATCAGGCTGGATGAAGAAATGGTGGGAAAGTGTCATGACAGGTATATACTGTATTAGCTAGTGGGGAGTGGGCTAGATGGACCAGGTTTTGCTGTAAGGCTAACAAAAAGTGACTATTCTATGGAGGGCTAGGGGTAGAAAACTGTGCCAGAGCTCCACAATGCACAACTGAGTTGCTTGCAGTACAGCAGTGTAATCTTTGAACAGCTCTGTCAAACTGAGACAAAAAATAAGTAACCCTATCCATACGTGTAATCAGGTATAAATCTAGTGATATATCCCCCCCAGAGTCCTCTTTACTGGACCTAGTGGTACAGCCCTCATGCTCAGTAGGCCCATTTGTTCCTCAGAATAGGCTCTTGGAGTGATATCATCAATTCCACATTTATTCTAGTCCCACTGGACCCAGATAACACACCATATTTTTCAAGAGAGTTTAAAGATGGGGCCAATCCTTTCTTCCAGTTCTACAGCTGAAATCCGTTTGTTCCTCATGTCAAGCTCACTGTATTGCCTCATCCAGTGAAGCAAGTGTTTCTTATCACCTGCTTTCCCTTCTCCTTTCCCTTTCCCCATTATTCTTAAAACCTTTTCCTGAGCACATAGACTCTCATTTGATGTTAATATGTTGTGCCCAAACTAATCTGTCATGCTGCAAAATCATGCAGAATAATATTATCCAGGATGTAGACTGAGCTATGTCTTGACAGCAGTGTGAACATTAAAGGAAAGGCACACCCATCAGGCCATTTTATTTTTATTTTATTTATTTGTTGACTATTGCTGAGAATGTCACAGCCTGGGGATGCCTATGTCTGATGGTTCACAGTAGCCAGCCAACCATTGCATGAGTAAGCATACCTCTCACCCTCTTACAACAACAAATCTGAGCAAAGCCAGAAATAATGGGGGAGACAAAGGACTAAAAATAGGGACAATTTTTAAATATTGCTCTTATAAACTTAGAAAGTTGATAGAATAGCAGACTGCATTAGTGTGAAATTTCTGAAGAGTATGAAGTCTGAAACTCAAATGTCTGTCATCATTTTCTGACTTTAATGTTTAATGACTCGACAATGATTTGTCAAAAAAAACAATTTTATGAAAAATGGACTAAAAATATGGGGCAAACATATGGACATTCTGTGAAAATCTGTACAGCTGAGAGGTATGTGAGTAAGCAAAGGCTGGTTTGTTTGTATGCATCAGTATAATGTTTGTATCTGCTTAGCTCTTTTTTCAGTTAAGTTTATGGGTGTAGGTGCTATTCATTGCTTCTTATCCAGTGCCATGGCATATTGTGCATGCCTCCTTTGGCCATGAGCATTCCCTGCTACAGGTTCCTCATCTGACCCACCATCTGTGTCCGGTGGCCCTGTCTATGGTGCTGGGAACTACTGTCCTTGTCCTGAGGCATCCTGCAACAACTGCTTTCTTAGTATAATGTCATATAAGATGGCACAATCAGATAGTATTTTGGCAGAAGTGTTGGACTCATATTGTAGGGCACCTCTAGCTGTATCAAGACAGTGGGACGATGATTTGATCAGCCCAAATACATCTTCTTTGGTGTTCCAAATCTGTGTGTGCATGTGTGCATGTGTGCAGTGTTATAACCTTGTTCAAGTGGGGCTACATGGGTTTCTCACAGGATTCATGGGCCGATGTTTTAGTGCATATCGTGCATTCCCCACTAGATGTCTTTGTAGAAAGTCACCCCTTGAAAACGATATGCACAGGTCACAGGTGTGCCATACATTGGAGTCATATAAACTGCCAGTGACCAGTACACACATTATAGAGTTAGTATGTCATCAAATACAGCAGTACATTCAAATGTGGTTACTAGTTCAAGTTGTTTGCATATACCTTGCAGTTCTGCATATAGAGTCATAACTGACAGCATGCAACAATAATCCTAATTCTAATCAACTCCATCTGCTAATTGGCATGTATGGTGAGCTTACAGGAATGAGTAGCTAAGAGAAAACTGGTTCTCTGGCTCCTGCAATATTGCATGTCTGTTTGATACTTCAATTTTTATACAGATTTTCTTTTTCAGACCTTTAGTATCTCTGCAGAAGAAGTATATCTGCTATATTTTCTAACCAATGCCATTATTGAATGTCTAGCTGGAAAGAAGAGCACTTATATGATGTAGGTGAAATATATGAATACAAAACTCCAATGTGTTTAGACTGGCCATCATTTGCCTACATTCTATTCCCTTCTACAGCTATTACAGGGATTGTTGCATCAGTTCACAATCAATTTAGTTCCAAGTCTCCTACATTAGTCTTTTTCTTCTCTCTTACCAGTGTTTGTTGACCTTCCCACTGATGAAGGAACATTTTTTGTTCTATATGCATTGATTGTGTAATTAAATGAAACAAAATAATTTACATTGTACCAATCAGTCAAAGTGGACTACAAAGACCTTTACCTTAAATATACCCTTTGACACTTATACCACTTTGAACTGCATTCCCTAACTTATTTCTGGTAAATGAATGCGTTGCAATCTTTATAACTTCTAGTTTGCTTTCTAATTCTCTGACTTATTGCTCATACTTCATTTAAAATATCTGTGCCTTAGACAATAAAATATCACACTCATTTTCCAAATTATGTCTGTCTCACAGCCCATTAGCTATTCTAGAATTACCCTTATAAACACTGTTCTCTAATCAACTGTGTGTATGGTGGACCATTCTGTCCTATATTCTAGAATAGCCCTTATAAATACTGTTCTCTGATCAGCTGTGTGTATGTTGGACCATTCAGTCCTATATTCTAGAATAACCCTTATAAACACTGTTCTCCAATCAAGTGTGTGTATGGTAAACCATTCAGTCCTATTTATTCTTATAAGATCAACAGATAGAAGACACTTATTGAAACACTGTTAGTAAAATATCATGTGGTACTCATCATACTGTTTCTTTCCACTCTGGCAATGTTTTTGCTCTACAGAGATAACAGGGTTAACCCCGGTCTTGACTGTTTAGTCCTCTCCTCAGAATTGTTGTAAGGCATTAGAGCTGAACAAGCTAGTCTTTGAAGTATAACAGTTATATGTCTGCCTGCTAAAGGATACACTTGGCTAAAAACTATCATTCATACGACCCCCTGCTATCTCTGAGAAACTTCTTATCTTCCATGGTGGCAGACTTGGGCCCTACATTGTTAGTGAAGTCATTCTTATAGCATCCAGTAAGCATGATAGCTATCTCACATCAGAAGCTAAAAGTCACACATCCACTGATCATAACTCCCTTCATTTCTAATCCTACACTTAAGGCAAAGAAAAATCATCATAGTTAATGTAAGTATACTGGCTACAGGTTTTTCTTGTGAAGACCAGCTTTTTGACACCCACAGTTATGAAAGAGATTGCTCAGAACATATTTCTGTGTAAATTTTCCCACACAAAAAATGGTTTCTTTGAAGACTTTGGTCTCTTGCCACACCAACCTCCATTCAGGAAAAGAACCTCTACATCCCCCTATTAATTTGAATAAACTGCATGGATGCTATTTTTAGGGAAAAGGTGCAGTGAGTTTGCAGAATCAGAAGTTCACAAAATTAAGTGATTTGAAACTGGAGTCATGTGGTTGTTCTTTATTGAACCACATGACTCCCATTATACCAGCACATACCACACTAGAACAAGTGCTCCTCATCCATAATGTTACAAGCCCGGATATGACTGTTGTTGCATTCCTGGAGGCTACAGTATGTAGTAAGATAACAGACCATCTGCTTGCCTGGCTGATATCCTGTCACAACTCAAATCTTCCCTGGTACCCCTAAACTGTAATGATTTTTACAGAATATTCACCTTTTTGCCTCACAGTTTTGGTCTGTTCCTCATAAAAAAATGTGTATTTTTGACAAGTCATTGGTATGATCTATGGATTAAAGTCATTAACTAATAACATGAATTTGAATTTCAGACTTTATTTCCTTCAGAAAATGCATTCTAACACAAATCTTGTTATTTGAGCAACTTTCTAAATTTATAAGAGCAATATTTAAAATGTATCCCTATTTTTGGTCCTTTGTCCCCCCCATTATGTCAAGCTTTGTCCAGATGTCTTGCGCTGAAAAGTTGACAGATATGCTGGCTCTGGAACTGGGCCCAGCCTGGTTACTTGCAATCACACCTTACTCGATTAAGTCCTAATATATTTCTCAAAACTTGCATGAGTTGAAATGTTACCCCTTATTAAAGTGATCACTGTACACATACAATTCAGAAATGTGAGACCAGTCAGCTTGTTTTTTTAATAATTACAGATATCCCTTATTACTTTAATAGTCACGGACTCATCAGCTAAAGGCTTTAGACTAAAGACATCCTACTACTCCCGCTAGAAAATGCCGTGTAATCCACAGCAGATATGAAGGACTAACTAAGCTGAATTATCCAGTAGGTAACAAGAGATATGCAAAAAAAAAAAAAAAAAAAAAAAAAATGAAAGACTTAAACAGCTTTTGCTCTAGCCACTCCCATCAACGGAAAGTATAAACGTATGACACATGCAAACAGCAAATCAAAGCAAAAAAATCAAATTATTGCCATACAGAGAACTACCCTGAGCTAGAGATCTGAGAACATTCTGAAAGTAAATAAATGTTCACACTGGCTGTACCAAACCTCATTAAAGACATATCACAGATGGATAACTACATATGCCACGGTGGTATGGTGGTAGCATTGTTACCTCACAGTAAGAGGTTTTCCCGTTCGATTCTCGGTGTGGCTTGGGAGTGCCTTCTGTGTGGAGTCTGCATGTCCTCCCCACAGTTGGGTAGCATTCGAAAGACATGCATGCGTAAATGGGGGTGCCTTCTTTGAAGGTTGGGCGTCGAGCTGGCACCTCGGCATTTCGTAAAATATCTACTGCCAATCATTAGCTGTGGTGACCCCTTACCGGGAAAAAGCCGAAAGACAAACAACAACATAGATGGACAACTACAAGTCTTGGACTACTTCAATCTTGTTACTGTCTTTAGCAAGGACAAAATTATGGCCATATAAGAAATCAGAAGCAAGAGGCTATCTAAATCAAGAATAAACATGTCTGCAATACACTTGAGAAGTGTATTACTAATTGCTCATGAGAGATTTACTTCAAAAAGTAGCTTCTGTCACTCTTGTTGGGCTTTATAAGATTAAAAAAATATTGTGACAACACAGAACATACATACAAAAGCACATCATAACAGAGCCAGTCGTCAATTAAATATAATTTATCATTAGCACTATGACAAAAACTACTATAAAAATAAAAACACAATGTAATTAAATGTGATCATTCATTTGAAACATGTTTGAGAGCAGGTTGATTGTTCAAGCTAGATTTTTCTGTTACATTTAGATTGCATTCTCAACTAGGTGTAGCTAAAAAGAACTCATTGTCCACAATTACTTCTTAGATCACTTTCAGTGACACCTAAAACCAAACAATTAAAACTTGTCTAGGAATACTGCTAGAACCTTATTAGTGTCACACTTAAAATGATATTAATGTGCTGATTGATAGTTTCTAAGTCAACACAGATTTATTTTCCATCATAGCAACATTAGTGCTTCAAATCAGGATAATTATTGTAATTGTGTAGACGATTGCATACACACTGTTACATAACTGCCCAAAGATAGGATACTTAAAGCAATATCTTTCATTAAAGTATTTATAGTGGACACTGTCCCTACAGATTTGTGTAGCATAAGACAACATTTGTGTTTCACAAGACTAATTCCAATATTTTTAGGTGGAATAACACAAAATTTGTGTCAATGCAAAAATTCCAAGTGGCATGTATATGCAGTTACTGAATATGTT